>NC_091462.1:96157864-96457864 GCF_027789765.1 Dendropsophus ebraccatus | reverse complement strand
CCCACCCAGAAAGTGTTGGTTCATTATACTTATTCCCTTCAAAGTTCCCTTCATTACCACTTATCCTGGAAAGAGGAAGCTTTTTCAGAGGTGCACAGGAGAGATACAAAACCACCTGTGGTGGGATACCACATGGACCTCACACGTCCCAACCGGAATCCCCGCTCAGACCAGGAAGCATCCGTGACCGGAGCGGCAAGATGCAGCCACCAGCGCTGGAACGGGAGAGGTAAGACATGTTTTTTTTATGCTCCCTAGCACAAAAAAAAAAAAAGGGTCTGGCCGGACTTCTCCTTTAATACCTATCCATAGGATCAGTAATATGATTAAATCTTGGGATAAATACTTTAAGCTTAAAGGGATTTTCCAGGAAAATAATTATTTATAGCCTATCCACAGGAATAAATACTCAATTCTCCTACTAATCAGCTATTTAGAGACCACAAGACAGTGAGAAGGGAGCAAGAAGCAGTTGGCTCCATACTGGGTGTAGCGACTGTGCTGGCGTACTTACACCTCATCTCCTATTCACCGCACTGATTCTGCCTTCTTCCTCAGTGTATTGTGGATGCTAACAACTGATTGACAGGTCATACCGCATCAATAGGAAATGTGCTGGTACATGACCCAGCACATTTCCTAAACATATTTATGAAGCCCGCATCCCTGCCAGGTGTTTTGGGAAAGTGTACAATAATAAAGTCCTGCACTGTATGTAAATTACCCCGACTAGTCATCTAGGCGTTTGTTCACTTTTAACTAATCACAGTCCCCTGGGCCTTCCAGCGCTGTATTTATGCCCCTCTAGATGTGATTGAAAGCGGTGTCAACTCATTACATTACACAGAGGCGGGCCTTTGCGTCAGCGAGGGGCGGGCAGTGCTCAGACATCTTCCTCACACCGGACATGTGCTGTCCTGCGTACGTCCGGCGTGAGGAAGACGTCAGAGCATACAGCATAGGACTTAATTAATGTACGTTTTCTCAAAACAACAGGCAGGGATGCGGGCTTCAGAAATATGTTTAGGAAGTGTGCTGGGTCATGTGGTAACACATTTCCGTAGTGTTATAGCAATTCTTGGAGCCTACATTACAGAATTCAACATTCAACAGTCTTAAGTCTTCCAGTACTTATCAGCTGCTGTATGTCCTGTAGGTAGTGGTGTATTCTTTCTAGTCTGACACAGTGCTCTCTGCTGCCACCTCTGTCCATGTCAGGAACTGTCCAGAGCAGGATAAGTTTTCTAAGGGGATTTGCTTCTGCTCTGGACAGTTCCTATCTCGGACAGAGGTGGCAGCAGAGAGCACTGTGTCAGATTGGAAAGAATACACCACTTCCTGCAGGACATACAGCAGCTGATATATATTGGAAGACTTGATATTTTTTAAACAGAAGGTTCCAATTTTTTAAAAGTCATCAAATAAAATAAAAGTTATACAAGTTACATATCGTTGTATTGTACTGACTTGAGGAACATAGATAAGTCAATTTTACCCTAGGGCAAACACAAAAAGAACCCAAACAAAAAAAGAAAAATAGTGTTTTATTTTCAATTTCAATGTGCAAATATTTTTTTCGGTTTCGCAGCATATTTTATAAAAAAAAATAAGTCTGCCATTGCAAAGTACTATTAGTGGCACCAAAAATAAGGGTTTGTGTGGGTCTGTAGGTGAAAAAAAAAAAGGAAGCGCTATGGCCTTTTAAATGCAAGGAGGAAAAAATGAAAGCGCAAAAACAACAATTCACCCGGTCCTGAAGAGGTTAAAGGGCCTGTAGGATACTGTAGAGGGGGCAAACCCATTAGCCTCCCCTGGCCCTGACGCCCGAGGGGGCAAAAGACAGCAGTACCACAACTGGCCTGTGATAGTTGGGGCTCTAGATTTTGCAATAGTCATGCCCCCACCACCTATAGGTGCCCAGATAACTGATACAGCCTACCTTACTATCTAAGCTACAGAATGACACTATATTATGGAGCTGCTGGTCATGACATTCCCTGACATATTGGTAAGGGTTCAGCGGAGGTGATCCTACTCTATAAATAATGAGTCACCAGCTTTTTCTGGGCAGCTGGGGGTTGTCAAGCCCCCCATAAAAACAAGGCCTGGCACCCGTGGAAGAATTTGGGTGGCAGTACAAGCCTGGCTTTGTATGCTAAGCACACTGTAGGTAACCAGCGGGTCTAGGCAACACAAGAAACTTTTCCATCTCGCCTGATTTTTTATTTTTTTTTTCAAGCAAAAATGGAATAAAATAGTTAAAGTGGCGGCATGTTGATGCATATTACTCAGAGAACCTGACTGTAGTTTTCCATGAATTCCTGAGCTCGGTGTCAGAGCCAGACCAGTCTGCAGCGTTACCAACACTAGGGGCCTTTCACACAGGATTTTCTCACAAGTTGTAATGAAGAGAGACATCCTTCGTGAATGTCCAAAGGCTTTCATTGTGAGACGCTGCCCGCACAAGACATGTCAGTGTAAGACGTGGAAATAACTTATTCCTTGCCGGAGACATAAAAAACACACCGCCTCATGGCCTAGTGATAATGAGAGGCCTCCATTCATTAAGTGGCTTAAAGGGGAACCACTCAAGGCCTCCGATCTCATGTCACATGTGGTTTGCCTTTAAGAGGGAATTAGTACTAACACAGCAATTAGGAATAATTGAGTCTTAACGCGGGCGTTGCTGCTCTTGTGAATATAGCTCCTGTCGTACACACATATCGGCCACTAAAAAACAATAAATAAAAGCATAAATTGATGATGAACACTAGCGTCCATTTATTATTAGAGCAATTCAATGTGTATATGGTTATGCATTTTAATTACAATATTTCTATTATATAGTTACATAGTTACATAGTTAATACGGTTGAAAAAAGACACATGTCCATCAAGTTCAACCAAGGAGGGGATGGATACAGGGAAGGGGGAGGGGTGATATGTTCTATACATATGCATCTATATTATTTTGGTCTAAGAACTTGTCTAGCCCTGTTTTGAAGCCCTCTACTGTTTTTGCTGTGACCAGATCCTGTGGTAGACTGTTCCACAGATTCACAGTTCTCATGGTAAAGAAGGCTTGTCGCCTCCGGAGATTGAACCTTTTTTTCTCCAGGCGGAGGCAGTGCCCTCTTGTCCTTTGAGGGGGTTTTACCTGGAACATCTTTTCCCCATATCTCTTGTAGGGGCCATTTATATATTTAAATAAGTTAATCATATCTCCCCTTAAACGTCTCTTCTCCAGACTAAACAAATGTAATTCTTTTAATCTCTCCTCATAACTAAGATGCTCCATTCCCCTTATTAGTTTAGTTGCCCGTCTTTGTACCC
The DNA here is from genome assembly GCF_027789765.1 of Dendropsophus ebraccatus. Classification (NCBI taxonomy): domain Eukaryota; kingdom Metazoa; phylum Chordata; class Amphibia; order Anura; family Hylidae; genus Dendropsophus; species Dendropsophus ebraccatus. The sequence goes on along the minus strand of NC_091462.1, from coordinate 96,454,531 downwards.
TCTCCAGCTCTAGAACATCCTTTTTATGAATCGGGTTCCAAAACTGGACGGCATACTCCAGATGGGGCCGCACCAAAGCTTTATAAAGCGGTAATATTATATCCCTGTCCCGAGAGTCCATGCCTGCTTTAATGCATGACAATATCCTACTGGCCTTAGAAGCAGCTGCCTGACATTGTGTGCTGTTCTGTAGTCTATTATCTACAAGTACACCCAGATCCTTCTCCATCAGTGACTCTCCCAGAGTAACTCCCCCCAGGACATATGATGCATGCGGGTTATTAGTACCCAGGTGCATAACTTTACATTTATCCACATTGAACCTCATTTGCCAAGTGGACGCCCAAACACTCAGAGTGTCTAAGTCATCCTGTAACATCTGCACATCCTCCATAGACTGTACTGTACTACAAAGCTTGGTGTCATCTGCAAAGATAGAAACATTGCTGTTAATTCCATTCTCAATATCATTAATAAACAAGTTAAACAGAAGAGGGCCCAGTACTGACCCTTGGGGTACACCACTTATTACCGGGGACCATTCGGAGTAGGAATCATTGACCACCACTCTCTGGGTACGATTATTAAGCCAGTTTTCAATCCAGTTACACATTAAATTTTCCAAACCAATAGACTTTAACTTACCCATCAGACGTCCATGAGGAACTGTGTCAAACGCTTTTGCAAAATCCAGGTACACTATATCCACAGCCGCGCCGCCATCCAGGCTTCTACTTACCTCTTCATAGAAACATATTAGGTTGGTTTGACAGCTTCTGTCCTTAGTAAAACCATGCTGGTTATCACTTATAATACTATTAGCCACTACATACTCCTGGATGTAGTCCCTTATAAGCCCCTCAAATAGTTTCCCCACAATGGACGTTAAGCTTACGGGTCTATAGTTACCTGGGGAAGTTCGAGAGCCCTTTTTGAAGATCGGCATTACATTTGCCTTACGCCAGTCCCTCGGCACAATACCAGTAAGCAAAGAATCACGGAATATTTCATACAAGGGTAGTGAAATTACAGAACTGAGTTCCCTAAGAACTCTGGGGTGCAATCCATCAGGCCCTGGAGCTTTGGTTACATTGAGTTTGTTTAATTTATCTTGGACCATATCTATAGTAAACCAGTTCAGTACATTACATGTGTTAGCAGCACTGGCCCCACCCACCTCAGTACTGGCCCCACCCACCACAGCTCCATCCTCTTTTGTATATACAGAACTGAAGAACCCATTAAGTAACTCAGCTTTCTCCTGATCCCCAGTTATTAATTCCCCGTCGCCATTATTTAGGGGTCCTACATGCTCTGACCTTGGTTTTTTTGCATTAATATATTTGAAGAATTTTTTGGGGTTTCTTTTGCTATCTATAGCTACCTGCCTTTCATTGTGAATTTTTGCTGCTTTTATTACATTTTTACAGGTTTTGTTGACTTCTTTGTAATGTTTAAATGCTACAGCTGACCCCTCTGATTTATATTTTTTGAATGCCCCTTTTTTCTCATTTATAGCCCTTCTAACCTCGGTTGTAAGCCATGTGGGATTGGATTTTAACCGTTTATATTTGTTACCCATAGGAATATATTTGGCAGTACAGTTATTTAATGTGGATTTGAAGATTTCCCATTTATTAGCTGTATCAGTATGTGATAGCAGCCGCTCCCAGTCTATGCCCTGAAGTTCTGCCCTTAACCCAGGAAAATTGGCCCTTTTAAAATTAAGAGTTTTTGCCCTCCCAACATGTTTTTCTTTTCTACACTTTAAGCTAAAAGTCACTATATTGTGGTCACTATTACCCAGGTGTTCATGGACAGTGACATCCCCAACCAGCTCAGCGTTGTTAGAAATAACCAGATCCAACAAGGCATCACTTCTAGTTGGCTCCTCCACAAACTGGCCCAGAAAATTATCCTGCAGGAGGTTAAGAAATTCCCTCCCCTTTGTGGTTTTAGCTGAACCGTGACCCCAATCTATATCTGGGTAGTTGAGGTCCCCCATTATCACTACTGTTCCCTCCCGGGCAGCCCGCTCTATTTGTCTATTCAACTGGCCATCTACCTCCTCAGTAATGTTGGGGGGTCTATAGATTACACCAAGAATAATTTTTTCACTCTTTACCTCCTTCTGTAGTTCTACCCATAATGCTTCCACATCATCACAGTCATCGCCCACTATTGCATCTTTTACACTCACTTTAATATCATTTCTGACATACAGACATACTCCTCCTCCCCTTCTGCCCACCCGGTCCCTTCTGAACAACGTAAATCCCTGAATATTGACAGCCCAGTCATGTGAGGAGTCCAGCCATGTCTCAGTCACACCAACCACATCAATGGACTCCTCCAGAACCAAGGCCTCCAGCTCCCCCATCTTGCTGGCTAGACTTCTGGCATTAGTTACCATACACTTTATATTACCATTGAGTTTAACCGCTTCATTATAAGAAATGGGAATTATTACTGTGCTGTGGCCACAATCATCCTCACTGTTCATCCGCAACATATGGATCTCCCTATGCACTGTTTTTATCCTCCCCCCACAGGACCCTCCTCCTCCCTCCTCATTGTTCTGTCCCCTCTCTAACCTATCCACCACTATATTACACACTACATTGTCCTCCCTCCACATCCCTAGTTTAAAAACCCCTCCACCCCTTCTAGGATTCTCTCCCCCAGCACAGCGGACCCCCTTCCATTAAGGTGCAAATTATCTGCGGAAAACAGTTTGTACCCCAATGAAAAGTCAGCCCAGTGCTCTAAAAACCCAAACCCTTCTTCTCTACACCACGACTTGAGCCATGCATTTAACTCCCTAAGCTCCCGCTGTCTTTCCTGCGATGCGCATGGCACAGGCAGTATTCCAGAGAATACCACCTTGGAGGTCCTACCCTTCAACTTAGCACCTAGTTCTCTAAAATTATTTTTAATAGACCTCCACCTACCTTGTATCCTGTCATTGGTTCCCACATGGACCACGACAGCTGGGTCATCCCCAGCCCCCCCAAGTAATTTATCCACCCTTTCCACCACATGCCGAACCCTGGCACCAGGGAGACAGCAAACCATTCGGTTGAGGCGGTCTTGGCGACAAATTATTCTATCCGTCTTCCTGATTATAGAATCCCCTACAACCACTAGCTGTCTAGGCCTACCTACATTACCATCCCGCCCACTACTAGTTGGACTGTTCCCCCGGCTGTTAGAGAGAACAGGTTCCACTAGAGCTGCCATTTCTGACACGGATGCCCTTGCATCATCACCTAACTTGGCAATTTTGCTTGGGCATATAGTGGGAGAAGTGGCCTTCCTTTTCTTGGATCCCTTACTGGTCCCTCTAACTACATTAACCCAGCTACTTACTTGGGCATCTTGATCTATATCACCACCCTCCATCTCTAACCCACTAACTTCCTGCTCAGTGAGCCGAAGTTCCCTCTCAAGGTGGCCAAGTTCCCTCAGTGTTGCAATATGCTTCTCCAGATCTCTAACTCGAGCTTCTAGATGGGCAACATGCTCACATCTGTCACAGCGGTACTCACCCTGGAACACCTGCTCCAGTTGTGCGTACATGCGGCAGACTGCGCACTGAATGAATCCTTCCATCTCGCTAGCCATCATCCTCAGTGCAACAAAAACAGCGAAAAAGAAAGAGATTTAGCACTTACCAGAACTTGTAACTCCTTCTTTCAACTCCTTTTTTAAACTCCACTTATTTTCAACCACTTGTCAGCAAGCACAGTGAGCATGTCTTTTCTTTATTAAAGGGGTTATCCAGGCTTAGAAAACATGGACTGTATGGCCATACAGGCTGTATAGCAATATATGGCTGTATAGCAACCAAAACCAGGAGTGGATTGAAAACACAGAAAGGCTCTGTTCACATAATGTTGTAATTGAGTGGATGGCCGTCATTTAATGGCAAATATTTGCTGTTATTTTAAAACAACGGCTGTGGTATTGAAATAATGGCCGTTATTTACTGTTATATAGCGGCCATCCACTCAATTTCAACATTGTGTGAACAGATCCTTTCTGTGTTTTCAATCCACTCCTGGTTTTGGTTGCTATGAGGACCTGACATGAGGACCAAATACAGCCTCAAATATACATAGTGTGAACCCAGCCCCCATAACTGACAGCCAAACGATCGTCCGGCTGTCAGTTATGTCTCCCGTCCTCCCCACACTACTGTATCTGCAAAGAAAGAATACTTAAAAGGGGTTATCCAGCAAAAATGTTTTTCTTTTAAATCAACTGGTTTCAGAATTATATACATTTGTAATTTACTTCTATTTAAAAATATCCAGTCTTCCAGTACTTATCAGCTGCTGTAAGTCCTGCCGGAAGTGGTGTTTTCTTTTCTGTCTGACACAGTGCTCTCTGCTGCCACCTGTGGCCATGTCAGGAACTGTCCAGAGCAGGAGATGTTTTCTATGGCTCTGGGTAGTTCATGTCTTGGACACAGGTGGCAGCAGAGAGCATTGTGTCAGACTGGAAAGAATACACCACTTCCTGCAGGATATACAGCAGCTGATAAGTACTGGAAGATTTGAGATTTTGAAATAGAAGTAAACTACAAATCTATATAACTTTCTGAAAGCAGTTGATTTGAAAGAAAAATATTTTCGCTGGCGTACCACTTTAAACTAAATGCAACCCCCTTAGACTTTACCAACACAAACTCCAGCTGCAGGAATCTCTTATACAACAGCAGGAACTCTCCCCTACTATTCAGTCTGAAAACAAGAGATCACTTATGGTAACTGCAGATCCTCTGTTTTTTACACAATCTACCGCAGTAGGAACTCTCCCCCTACTACTGTCCGCACAGAAACACCACATAGGCTAACAGCAGCTCCCCTAATCTTTACCTACATAACCTACTGCAGCAGGAACTTCCCACCACCACTCTGTCTATGCCATCCTGCAGCATGAACTTCACCATACTATCCTACTGTACATACTATAAAAAGGGAGATTACTTAAAGGGGTACTCCAGGGAATTTGTTTTTCTTTTTCAAATTAACTGGTGTCAAAGTTATACAGATTTGTATTTCTATTTAAAAATCTCAAGTCTTCAAGTACTTATTAACTGCTGTATGTCCTGCAGGAAGTTATCCAGCCTGCCAGTGCTTTCTGCTGTCACCGCTGTCCAGAGCAGGAGAGGTTTTCTATAGGGATTTGTTACTGCTCTGGACAGTTCCTGTCACAGAGACGCATGGCAGTACAGCAACGTATCAGACTGGAAAGAATACATCACTTACTGCAGAACATACAGTGGCAGATAAGTACTGGAAGACTCAAGATTTTTAAACAGAAGTAATTTACAGGATCTGTATAACTTTATGGCACCTGATGAGTTAAAACCTCTCTTTTCTCCTGACTACCCCTTTATGCAAAACGAAAAATTTTATTAAAGTATTGTATTGCCCCCCAAAAGTTATACAAATCACCAATATACACTTATTAATGGAAATGCTTATAAAGTGCTTTTTCCCCGGCACTTACTACTGCATCAAGTCTTCACTTCCTGGATAACATGGTGATGTCACTTCCTGGATAACATGGTGATGTCACTTCCTGGATAACATGGTGATGTCACTTCCTGGATAACATGGTGATGTCACGACCAGACTCCCGGAGCTGTGCGGATTGTGGCTGCTGGAGAGGATGATGGCAGGGGGACACTGAGGGACACAGGGCACTGGAGGGACACTGAGCATCCCTCTGCCATCATCCTCTCCAGCAGCCACAGCCCGCACAGCTCTAGGAGTCGGGGAGTGACATCACCATTTTATCCAGGAAGTGACATCACCATGTTATCCAGGAAGTGACATCACCATGTAATCCAGAAAGTGACATTGTCATGTTATCCAGGATGTGACATCACCATGTTATCCAGGAAGTGACATCACCATGTTATCCAGGATGTGACATCACCATGTAATCCAGGATGTGACATCACCATGTAATCCAGAAAGTGACATCGTCATGTTATCCAGGATGTGACATCACCATGTAATCCAGGAAGTGACATCACCATGTTATCCAGGAAGTGAAGCCTTGATGCAGTAGTAAATGCAGGGAAAAAAGCACTTTATGTGCATTTCCCGTAATAAGCGTATATTGGTAATTTGTATAACTTTTGGGGGGCAATAAAATACTTTAAAAATTAAAAATTTTCGCTCGACTTCTTCTTTAACCAAATGCAGTCCCACCCAAAGCAGAGACGACTGTGAAAGCTAAAACTCCTTCAAGATAGTATATATCAGATTATATACAGCCCAGCAATTTTCTCCATTTAGGTTTAGTGTCCCTTACAGTATTCCTATATTACCCATAGGACTGTATGGACCTATTCTAATCCCTTATTCCCATCCTTGACTCCATCTTTCCTGTCATTTATACCACTGTCATCTTCTGCACATCCTGGATTTGTGATGGTAATTTTACTTAATGAAGACAACAAACCATGTTCTCTGCCCGAAGTTTGTCATTATTACAGGATTATCTGTCTGAAACATAAAAGTAATGATGCTATAAATGCTGAGGAAATGACTAACCAATATCTATAGAAATGAAACGAAAAGCCATAATCATAACATTAAAAGGGACGCTAAGCCCTAAAATCTGTCTTCTTTATGCCAAGTGTCGTCTATTGGATTCAGAGATTTTGTTCTTCAAATTAAAGTAGTTATCCAGAAAATATATTTTTCTTTCAAATTGACTAGTTTCAGAAAGTTATATAATTTACTTCTATTTCAAAATCTCAAGTCCTCCCATACTCATCAGCTGCTGTATGTCCTGCAGGAAGTGATGTATTCTCTCCAGTCTGACACAGTGCTCTCTGCTTCCACCTCTGTCCATGTAAGGGACTGTCCAGAGCAGGAGAGGGTTTTCTATAGGGATTTGCTATTGACATGGACAGAGGTGGCAGCAGAGTGTCAGAATGGAAAGAATACACCACTTCCTGCAGGACATACAGCAGCTGATAAGTATTGGAAGACCAGTGATTTTTAAACAGAACTAAATTACAAATCTATAAACCAAGTCTAAAGCCAGTTGATTTAAAAATAAAAAGATTTTTACTGGAGAACCCTAATAATGTCCAGCCAATACCCCCAAACACTAATGTTGCTTTAATCGGGTTAACTTTTTTTTTTTTAATAAAACTTTTTTTGTTATGCTTTTTAAGTCATCTTTTGGCCGCCTTATGTAGTTCTAGCGCAGCCTTTCCCTGTATAAGATTCCTGATGCTTTACAGCTGCATGAACTTCACATTTTTGGCTCCTGTCATTGCTGATTCTGGCTCTCATTAGGATTTTTTTTTTTTTTTTAAAGGAATACAATTCCTTCCCTCCTGCACATAATTTCTGTTTTTCCACATTACAATCCAAAAAAAATGCTAGAGCCCCCCGGTTTGCTAAAGGAAAGACTACTTCCGATGATAAACAACAATGGCATATTGGAGTATGGCGGAGGTGTCCTCACTGGGACCATTACCAATGACGATAAGAAGGGGACGGAAGGACTCTGCAAATGTTCGGGTTCGAGTCCCGAACCCGGTTCGCTCATCTCTAATGTAGAACTCACTGCTCCAAGTAGACAGTCCTACAGATTAGGTATCAATGATATATCAGCAGGGCCGGACTGAGAATAAAATTGAGCCCTGGCATTGGAGAGCATAGAGGTCCTACCCTGATGTTACTAGGCTGCTGCTGATTGTTATCTGGCTACTTATAGAAAAGAGGGGGATCCCCCCAATGGTGACATAGCTCTCACACACAAGCCAACCCCACAATGTTACACCCCAAAGCCAGTCCAGTCCAGTGATGCAATGTTCTTACTTGAACTGGCTGGTGAGGCTGGCGACCAATTGCCACCATTACTGGAGATGTAAACAAGTCTTGAGGCGGCTTGTGGTTTCTGAGGTGCAATTTTCTGCCCACGTTTCTTTTCTTAGACGCCTGATGGCCGGCACAGCTCCCCTGTACATCATCCCAGAACATCTACTGGTGTTACTGGTACACACCGCACACAGGACGGAGGAGGGGGAGACTGGTCATGTTAGGGAGCCACGTAACTAGCTGATGTTCATAAAGCTGATCTGTACAGGACACAGGTGACATCACTAATGGCGGCCATGGACATCTGTAAAAAAAAAACAAAAAAAAAAACTGGGCTTGGAAGGGCGCCAGGAGGGTCCCCGTTAGGGAGCTGGGGTGAGCCTGGGCTGGATAGGGCAGCGGGAGGGTCTACGTTAGGGGACTAGAAAGAGCACCATGGGGGGGATCCGCATTATAGCAAAACACAGGTAAATTAAAGGTTGGGATGGGTAATCGGGTTATGGGGGAAGGGGTTCCCTCATGGTGTGTTCACCTTGACGTGGTGAGGGAGCTTGTGTGCCTTACTGACCCATTAAAATAAGCTGGTCGCAATAATAGAGAGCGTCCTAATAATATCCTGCAGGGTGAAATTGTCCAATAAAATAAAATAAGAATTCTTCTTTACCTTTGTCATATAAGGAGTTCTAAGCAAAATTATTAAGCTTATATTGTGGACAGTTCGTATCTTACCATATAAAAGGATTTCTTCGTGGTCTTTCCCCTCAAAAATGTATGTTCTTGTTGGTGGACAGTGCTGTATGGGTGGGGCTTCACAGTCATCATGCCCCATATCACCACCCACATCAGTGCTGTAAGCCCCCTTTTAAAGTCATAGTCATCATCAGAATGTGCCAACCTAGAGGCATAGGCCCCGCCCCCTTTGTGACGGCCAGCATAGACCTCTAGGTCCGTCCATCCTGATAAATGCCAGAGGGGGCAGGGCTTAGACAATGATGACATTACAGAGGGCCGGGGCCTACGGCGCCAATGTAGGTGGGCATATGGGGCACGTGGACCACGATGCCCTGCTCATACAGCACTGTCCACCAACAATAACATGCATCATTTTTGAGGGGACAGACGACCAAGAAATACTTTATATGGTAAGATATAAAATGTCCAGAGTATAAGTTTAAGGGTAAATTCACACGGGCGGATCCGCAGTGGACTTAACGCTGCGAATTCGCTGCTAAATCGGCAGCGGATCGATCCCAGATCTGCTGCGGATTCCTTAACTGTCATTTTCAATGAGATTACATATTAATGAGATGCCGGGGGCCACAGAACAAGCCGGAGCGCGGGCCCAGTAGAGCATGTGTAGTAGACTGTAGTGAGATATACAGGGCGGGGGGGTTAAGGGGCTGCCTTTTACACACTCGCAGTGGGATGACAATTCCGTTGGGAATAAGTAATCTCATTGAAAGTGACAGGGCAGGGATCACTGCGAACGTGCAGCATGAAATCTGCTACGGATCTGTTACGTGTTAACCCACCCTAAGAAGGGTGCTGAGTAGAGATGAGCAAACCGGGTTCTAGTCCATCCGAACGTTCGGTATTTGATTAGCGGTGGCTGCTGAACTTGGATAAAGCTCTAAGGTTGTCTGGAAAACATGGATACAGCCAATGACTATATCCATGTTTTCCACATAGCCTTAGGGCTTTATCCAACCTTCAGCAGCCCCCGCTAATCAAATACCGAACGATCGGGTTCGGATCGACTCGAGCATGCTCCAGGTTCGCTCATCTCTAGTGCTGAGAACTCCTTATACGGAAAGGGGATGACAATATCACTTTAAGGTCCTACCCAATGCCCCCGCTCCTGTATATTTTTGGGGGGCATAAGTGGAGACTCTTAATTGAGTACTTCATTGGAATTTTTTTATTGATCTCCTTGAGTTCAGTGATTACTGTGTTTTGCCAGCTCCTGTATCCACTAACCCAGTGTAACCCCTCAGTTATAATGCAGTCTCACTCCATAGTTTGCCTTCACTATTCTTTGAAGATATAGAAGACTGTTCTCCATAAATGTCTTCTTGGATTAAAAATCCCACACTATACCACTGATAGGAAGTACTAAGCCTAGATGAAATTTTTGCTTTGCACGATAATTTCAGGATGAAAATCCCTATCTGGACAGGATCCTATCCTCTACATAGGTTTCAGAAGAAACACTTTATAGTACCTATAAAACGGGGGACTCATCTGCTCAGCAGACAAGGACAGTGCACCAAGATTGTTACAGGCGGACAATAAACCTGTCGCTAGGACATCTATTGGCTACTAAATCTTAAAAAAAAAAAAATGCACCACCATGTTTTTCTAATTCTGTCTATTTCCTTTTAGTCCAGACACCCACACCACAGATTAACATTAGGAATCTTGAAACTAGTCTGTTCTCTAGCAGGGAGCCTCAATATACATACTGGTTTCCCATGCATTACAAGACATAAGAAACAAAGTTATTAGCTATTAGTAGAGGGGTTAACCAATTTTAGCCTAAAGTGTCATGGTCATTTAAAGAAAAAGTTTTGATGGGTCGGGGTCTGGTGCTGAGAACCCCACCACCGCTCACTAAAATAAGCCAGAGGGGGTGCGCTCAGCTAAGCACTTCTTTCCAAATTATAATAGACAGACTCCATAGACTTTCTATAGCAAGTATGCGAAACCTTGGGCTCTCCAGCGGTTGCAAAACTACAATTCCTATCATGCCTGGGTAGTCGAAGCTAAAGGTTCGGCAGCCCAAGCATGATGGGAATTGTAGTTTTGCAACCACTGGAGAGCCTAAGGTTCCCCCTTCCCTGTTCTATAGAATCCACCATAGTCAGGAAAGAAGTACTCATCCAAGCAGTTCTCCTTGCTCATTCTAGCAATCAGCGGTGGTCTCAACACCCAGACCCCAACCATTCAAAACTTTTGACATGTCAATTTTTTCTTTTTTTAAGGCAGTAACACTTTAACATGCTTTCTATGTTGGACGCCGTTCAACCTATGGCAGTTGCACTTTTTTGTTCAATGCAAGTCTATAAAGTGCCAAGCTGGGATTTGCTGCACTTTTATTAATATCCTATTCACTGTCCTGGATCCGTTCATAGATGAACGGGTCTATGAACATATCGGAGTGCCTTACTGGTATTCCAATGGCACTCCACTAGACCCAAATGGGCCCCGGAACTTCCTCTTCCCCATAAGAAAATAAAATTACGAGGTCGTCTTACAGGTCTACAATTAGGACCTAGAAGCTTCAGGCTAAGGGCCCTATTCCACGGGACGATTATCGTTCACAATCTTTAATGATAAACAATCCAAACAACCTCTATTGCGAAAGACCTGAAATCGTTCACCCATTTACATGGAACGATAATCGTTACTTAGGATCGTTCTTGCGGTGGTCTTGTCATCGCTATTGCGTTAGTCACTACTGCAAATGACCAAACAACGTCTTATTCAATGCGAACGATTTGCGAACGAGTAACGATAGAAATAGGTCCAGATCTTATTAAACGATCAACGATTTCTCATTCGGTCATTAGTCGTTAACTGCTGTTCAACCGAACGATGATTATTTAGATTCGAACGATTTAACGCTAATCTGAACGATAATTGTCCCATGGAATAGGGCCCTAACCCTCTTGACTGAAATGTGACAAGAACAATCTCCGTGATAAAAGAGGCAGACGATATCACGATCTTGGCTAGTTGCCATTTACGACGCTTACAGCTGGGCCTGTGGTGAGGCCAGAACTTATAGCAGGAGGTGCGGCTTTTATCCAAACACTAGAATAGGGCTATAAAGCCTAAAAAGATATACATATGATTTCATTTAATTGGAAAAAGCTGAATCAAGCCCAGAGAAGAATCATATAGAGGATATAAAACTTGGCAGACAACCAGCAGGGACATCTGGAAGACAGGCCTCACAATGAAAAGCTTTTTATCTACCATCATGGCTTCAGGGATAACCGTGTATCTTTCTACACTATGTTAGGTGAAAAAAAAAAAAAGAAGAAGGAAGGCTAAGAGAATTTATTGAACATCGTGGACACAGAATCTACCACGTTTTACTCCCCTGCCCCCAACCAGAACAGTATGATTGAGGTCATTGCCGAGAGAACTTTAGTTGTTGACTCAAATTAAATATGTGCATTCACAGCTGTGGCAAGAACCCATAACTAAGTTACATGAAAAAGTAGGTGGTAATAAGGATCCTGAAAACGTAGAAGCTTTTCTTATTGCTCCCATCTTCAGGATTAGATGTACGTGTTGGCTCCAATACAGGGTAGTTGACTGGTTTATTCCGCTATATATATATATATATATATATATATATATCAGTGGCCACTTTAGTGGTCAGTGGCTGGAGGACTGCAGAAGCCAGATCAAAAGCAGCTTGGTAAGTATAGACGGCTTGTAATCTGGAAACTGACAGTACGGATATCTGTATATCTGTGCTGTCAGTTTCCCTTACTGGTCATCAGCCTCAGATCCCTATTTTACACAGGAGGATGTGTGGCCAATTCCAATAAATTTTAAAGGCTGCTATAAACAGGCGATCAGCCGAAGATCGGGAATTTTGCTCATCCTCAGCTGATCACTGTCACTCTTACATGGGCCGATTATTGGCCAAAGGTTTTTGCAACGCTCCTGGCCAATGATCTCTGTGTGTAAAAGGCCCTTAAGTCCCAGCCAGGGAGCTCTGGCATTGGCTTGTCTCTCCTACAATACAATTTAGTGGAAAAAAAAAAAATTTGAACAGCCTGACCCATGTCTTCACCAAATCTGTTACTGAAGGGTTGAGAATCCATCGCCATGCACAAATAGGTGCCCATACATTTTCAATAATTGTCAGCCAAACGATGCTCCGACATTTCTCTCTCCCAGCTTCCACATACACATGAACACTGCACAGCTGAACGTGGTCCATTTGGGGAGGTGTTATGTGCAGCCAGTAAAAGTTGTACGGGCTGCTTTAGACAGTCGTCCCATCCTGCCGAAGAAGTAATGGTTAGGCAATTTGTAGTCTAAGGTGTATAGGCACCTTAAAGCAAATGTACCATCAAGTACATTCACTTTAAGCTTTGCCCACAGATAGAACAATGCCTGCGTGGGGAAGACGGTGCTACAGTCCCTTTTTTTTTGCACCGCGGTTCTCGTGTATGGCTCCGTTCTATTCACGGTCACTGGCCTGGGGTGAAGCACCTCCTAGTGGGAGGAGACCCCCGCTGATCCGGCAGCAGCTTTGCTGACAGGTACACTTTAAGGAAGAGCATCTGCTCTAAAGAGGCCCAGTTCCTATGCTGTGGTTGACACTTCCACACTATGGGGCCATGTGACTTGGCTAGTAAAACTGCAATCATTGCGTACTGCCTTAGTAGGCTTTACGCTGGACGTCATAGTTTACCTACACTGTAAAAGCACTTTCATTATAATGCACCCACATCTAGTATTGTGATGGACTCTATTTTGACCTCCAGAACCATAGCAATTCATTGTGGCATAGATTCTATTAGGTGTTGAAATTGTTTTGCAGGAATACTGGCAGCAAATTCTTGGCCCCGGCCAGTCACCAATTACCAGGCCTTTTTCCTAGTCGCTTAGATCACTGGATTTTTCCATCTAATGTGGATTCACACTGAAACATTGACAGAAAACAAAATTGATTTTACGTTGCTCACCGGGGTCACGTACCTAATTTCCATAGAGAAGCTCCAATCATAAAAGAAAAGGAAACGAGAGCTAACAAATTGACCGTTCCGGATTACTTCGACACTTCAGTGATGACTAAAGGATAAAAAAAAAAAATAGCTTGACATCTGTGAGCAGCTGTCCTTAGTACATGTGAATAAGCTCTTCCTTCCCAGGACTAGGACTCAAACATTACCACATGGTCATAGAAGAACTGGATGTTCTCAGCAGAAGTAATCATTGATAGAATAAAGCAGTAACCAACACAATACAGGACATAGAAACAATACTCATTGCGGAAAGCTCTAGAAAATTCTTTCCTAAAGTAGTCAAAAGTTTTGACCCATGCTTATTGTAGGAAACAGAACACTGTCAACTATATAACTATATATACAGTGATCCCTCAACTTACAATGGTCCTTTCTGGACCATTGTAACTTGAGACTGGACTCAACATACAATGCTACAGATATTTAGGATGTGCAGCACATGTAAATAACTAGATGGTCAACCAATGAAACTGGCCATTTTACTGGTTAAACCCCACTATTATTGAAATGCCTGCACCAGTTGGCTGTCTAGTAGGGATTCTCTGGGTATAGTGTGGTCTCGACATACAATGGTCGTTCAGGAACTAATTAATAACGTATGTTGAGGGATCACTGTTTACAGTATATATCCTATTGCTGTGTATTCAACTTCTATACCAACCTGTGTGTCTCTACAGTTACAGATGGAGTTGACCAACACAGGGTTTGTTTGTAACCTGCAATCCTTGGATCATCTTAGGTCCCTATAACACGACAAGTTGAAAAATTATCAGACATACATGTCCTCTTGTAAAAGGGGGTTGCCGGAAACAGCTATACGACCGATCAGGCCTCTGTAAGTGTAGATCACCAAAATCAGCATTGGTTTTCAGAAGGCCTTGGGACATCTAATAGGGCTCTTAGGAACCATAATATAGATAAAACATTTGTTGGAGACTGGAGACCTTTATACCTCAACCTACGGCTCAAGTTATTGCGACTCCACGACTCCCATTATACCCTGGCAGATGTTGAGATCTACTGGACCAATTATAAAAAAAATAGATAAATAAAAAATATATATATATTATATATACACACACATACATATATAAAGGAGGAAATATCTAACTAGTAAATCTACAGAGGGAACTGACTGTTGTGTAACCCAACCGTTTCTTTGTTCGCTCTTCTAGATAATTCACAAGCCACAAGTAACACAAAGTAATATTGCATCGAGCTGCAGCAAATGATATACATCCTACTGCCTTATCTATTCATACAAATTAAAGGGCAAAAATATCAATGCAAAAATATATTGAAGTACTGGGCACTTAAGCAAGTAGCAATAATTTCTATCCTTGATATATGTCTCCTCAAAAAGTATAAAAAAAGCAGCTATATGGAATAAGGTTTAGTATCGGGGATTGCATCTCAGGGTATACCAATCCGCTATGACACCGATGTGTATAACAAAGTTATAGTGAGACATTAAAACCAAGAGGTGCAATATATCAAGACTTTAAAGTCAGTTTTCAAGGTAAATATTTTAAAATGGGGGGGAGGGGGTGTTTAAGGATCTGAGCGACTTTGGGCTGGGTCAGCGAGCCGCTGAAAAGGGAAGTGTAGTGGTTGCATAATGGTTAGTACCTATAAAAGGGGTCCAAGGAAGGGCAACTAAGAAACAGTAACCTGGTCATGGGTGCCCAAGAATCAGTGAAAATAGATGGCTATCTTGTCTGGTCTGATCCTACAGAAGAGCTACTGTAGCACACATGGATGAATGTTATTAATGGCAATTATATAAAAGTTACATAGCCACCAGTTACTCAGAGTGCCCATGCCGACCCTTATCCACAGCTAGAAGGGCTGACAACAGCTTTTAGGTGTCAGAACTGGACCACTAAAAGTGGGGGGAGAAGACCTGGTCTAAAGTAACAAATTACTTTAAAGGGAACCAATCATGCTTAAAACAGCCATAAAGCTAAGGAAACGTGCTGATACATCACCCAGCACACTTCCCAAACATACCCTTGTAGTCTGATGCCCATGTACATATAAACCACAAACTTAGGGTTCAGGGAAGAAAAAGAGTGCTGCACCTCACACCTATGGCTGATACTAGTACCTCTCGGCTGCATAAAAAACATCAGAATTCTGTATGTGAATTGATCAAGCCACACTGCCCCATGTACCTCGTGCAGGTATCTGATACACATGGGTCCCTACACTAAGTCCACACTGTGCCAGTCAGCGACCACTACCCCCGCAGGCGTGCACAGCCAGGGAAGGGAGGCCATGGAACAGCCCTGCAACCCCCATGCCACAGGACCAGACCAAAAAATGCCACAACACAAAAATGCTTTGCGGGGTTGGCGGTCGCTGACCGACACGGTGTGGAGTTAGCGTAGAGACCCGTGTGAACCAGAGGACCTGCGCGGTGGTACACGGGGCAATATGGCTTGATCAATTCATATACAGGCACTCTGGTGTTGATTTTTAATATAGGCCTAGCGGCATTAGTATCAGCCATAGGTGGGATGTGCAGCCGTTCCATTCTCTCCAGTTCGTAAACCACAAACTTAGTTTAATAATCTCCCGCCCTGTATTTAAATTACCAGCTAAGTAGTCATCTGGGTGTGTGGCTGGGTCAGCTATTCACGGTTCCGACGCTGTAATAACACCCCACTGGGCGTACTGGAGAGAGCTGTATGCTGACATCACCCGGGGGGGGGGGGGGGGGGGGGCGCATTGCACGTGGCTGTGCATGCGTAGTACAGCGGGAGAAGACGCTGCTGTACTACACCTGCCGTTCGGCATGGTCAAGTGATCCTGTGTTCTCTATGGGGAGGGGAGGGTTAAGTATCAGAACAAAGGAAGATCTTTACAACATCATCAGTTGGTGGTCGGTCGGACCCATACCCCTAGTAACACTGTTTCAGAGAATCCAAAACGTGAACCAGAGTTGCCCTAATTAAATATTATACACGACGCGGAATATAAACCACAAGAACCGAAACACTTAACAGCCAAGCCTTTACTCAGTCGAGTTCTCATCAGACATTGTATTAAATAGTTTAAATAATATATTAATTTATAAAATAACAGTACAAAGCATTTCTGGGAACTCCTCCTGAGAAAGTATAACTGCAAGATGTGTTTTTTTTTGTACATTTACTGTTTAAAAGTGGATAAAAAAATCCTTAAAAATGCATCCAGGTAAAGTAACTCGACTTCAAATCTTGTAACACATGAAATGGGACGTAGAGAAAGGGGTAGAAAAGATGTACCATTCCAGGAAAGGCAGCTGATGAGTGTCTGTTTTTGGTATGTAAAAATTAGTTGGTTTTTTTCACACGTTTAAAATATTAACAGGTTTAGGGTATCCAAAAAGAACAAAATCAGGCTCATATAAATTGTAGAGTTTTTGCCTCCATTCTAGAGGAATCTTGGAAAACCAGTCGTCCTCCCAGCTACTCGCAGTCCTGTTTCTGTAACTGGGCGGAAACTGGAAGAGGGAATCTATATTTAATTGTCTTAGAAGCTGAGGAGCGTCCTCGTCAAGAGTCTCCAACTTCCCTATAAAGTCATAATCAATTTGACATGGATGGCAAAGACGATACACTTGACGCCAATGCTCATTGAACGGTTTCTGTTCTTCCGTCCGGGAATCTAATAGATACTGTATAAACTGAGAAAATGACGGCTTTGCCCCAGAGGAGAACGCTTCTCCAGCAGACGTTGGGACGTTGGTCCAGTTGGAGAAGCGAGTTAAGATGGGTATAGCAAAACTCTTATAAAAGTCCTCATTTTCCAGCTCAAACTTACTGCGGAAAGCAGAGATAAGACGGACGAAGGGATCGCGGACAAATAAAAATTTGGTGTACTTTTTTAACTTAATCTTCATCATGTGTCTGGAGAACTTCCCATATCTTCTCCAGAACTTGTTGAATGTGAGATGACTACTTGAATTGTGAACATCCTCCCGGGGGATCTCTAGAGGATCCTCATACGGTACTCCTTTTTTGTCTAAAAGACTCTCGCTCAACACGATCATGATGCGTTTCCAATTGGTGCAAGCCACCTTGGGCACATAGCAATAAATAATGCCGTGTCGATCATCCACGATAAGGTGATCTAGTTCTTTGTTTGGAATGTCATCGAAATCACGACTCTTGGTTGGAAAATTAAAACTGGAATTATCACAGAACCTGCGTAAATTAAGCTTCCTTTCCTCCTGTAACAATTCCTGGTCTAAAATGCCTTCCTCCAGCTTGGTTCTGGAGGACCAGTCGTAGCCTCTAACATTTTCTTCAAAACTATTCAGTCCTCCTTGCTGCGACAACTTCTCCCCCTTTGTGCTTGGCACCTCATTTTTTGTTGTACCAAAGTTAAGAAAGCTATCTAAAAAACGGTCAATGTCCGAAACCTCATTGTTTTCTGTTGTAGAGAGAGAGGAAGAAGGTTCCACAGTTAGATGAGTTGGCAGAGACTTGGAGAAAGCTGTATGGAGATTAAAATTTGCTGTCCCAACATTGTCCCAATAAACAATAATAAAAAGGACCATGAAAGCAGAGCCAAGGACCACCAGCAAACAGAAGAGACGTGACTTGGTCATTCTTCTCCGAACTGTCTTAAATCCACTCATAAAGACCTCACACAATGGTTCGCTCTAACTCCATTCCGAGTCTGATTTCAAAATCCTAAAAGAAAAAAAAAGGAGGATGTTAGATCTGTTTCTTTGGGGTTTCTAAAGATTTCCTATATTGTAAATAGAGCTGAAATAACATGACTCACTTCTTTGTAAGGGAAGCAGAGATGGGTGGGGGATATTATATGCTGCTTCTTTGTACTGACAGCTGTATAGATTAAGTACATTCAAACATTTTCAAGGCGGATCATGAATACAAGAACTCAACTTTCTCTGCTGCCAAAGTCTCCATATCCCTTAGCCAAAAGTAAAATTATTCATTGTCCACTGATAGCTGTCCAGATGAGACAACTGTCAGTGTCGATTTAGGATTAGCTACCTACTGGGGGGGGGGTAGACAGCACAGATTAAAGTGGGATTCTAGTTGTGATGGTTAAAGAATTGTTTCTTTTCAATTCCAGCTAATGACAGATAATCCTTAAAGGGGCACTCATCCCCTAGTGTCTGACTGGTAGGGGTCCGACTGATGGAAACACCCACCGATTAGAACAGAGAGTTCCATCTTCCCCAATGTGAATCAAGCAGCATTCTGACATACACACTGCTGCCTCATTCAGATAGCTCAGTCATCTTTGTCCAGCCCCATAGAGTTGAATGCAACAGCAGTGCACACTTCCAATCAATGCTCTATTTGAATCGGTAGGACGTGGAGTCTCGTTTCTTATATTTAGTATAAGCCATCCACGTGATTGTCTTATCCCACCAACCTGCACATAAATAAGGCACAGCTGTAGTACCAGGTATAGTAGCATACAGTATACTAGTAAGCGGCTCCTTGTACTGCTGATAGCCAGGATTCAACCCCAATCACACATTTATGCCTTTTTGTCAGAAATTTGCTTTAAATTAAATAAACTATAAATGCAATAATATGACATGACATACTCCTACAGCCATGCTATAATTAACATGTACTGATGAAGTTTCCAGGCTATAACCCACCGAGATACTGCTAATGAAGAACTCCCTGTGTCTGCCCTGCAGACTGATCAATAGAAGTCAATAAAATAACATACAGACAGACTATATCAGGAAGACTCCACGTCCAATATACAGTACAACAGAGTGATGGATGTCTCCTCTTCCTACATTGACATTATATAATATATATATTATATATACACATACACAGTGGTGCCTTTGATTACCAGCATAATTCGTTCCGGGACCACGTTTGTAATCCAAATACACTCTTAAATTAGAGCCAATGTTCCCATAAGAAATCAATGTAATGCAGACAATTGGTTCCACACCCCCAAATTTTTTTTTTATGCTGAACAACATGTATAACAGATGAAAGTGTTGAGACTCAGATCAGGAAGTGAGAATTATAGAGCTGTGCAGCAGGACAGAGACAGACACTTTATATAATGGTTGAGGGTAAGTGCAGGCACATTATAGTAACAGTGTGTATAGCTGAGTGTAAGTACAGGCCCATTATAGCAGTAGTGTGTATAGCTGAGTGTGAGTGCAGGCACATTATAGCATTGTGTATAGCTGAGTGTAGGTGCAGGCACATTATAGCAGGAATGGAGAGGATGGGAAACACAAGGGCTGACAGAGACTGCAGGGAGCATGAAGGAATGAGCAGGGCAGAGGTGGGCACATACATGCAGCGCTCTCTGTCCAGAGAGAGAGAGGGGTAACCGCTATAAAGAGATTTTCTCCACAGTCCTGTCCCCTAATGTAAGCCCCAGTCTGAAGTGGATCTGCTATGATTTGGAAGGTGAGGGAGACTTCCTGGGTCACAGTACAGGGCTGTAGACCCCACTATGCAGACCGTGTCCTTCCCCCACTCGCCCTCCCACCCAGTACTGGGAGCTCTTAAAGGGGTAGTGCGGCGGTTAAAAATTATTGACAGAATAACACACATTACAAAGTTATACAACTTTGTAATGTATGTTATGTCTGTGAATGGCCCCCTTCCCCGTGTCCCACCACCCCCACCCGTGTACCCGGAAGTGTGGTGCGCTATACATACCTGTCACGTGCCGACTCGTCTCCGATCTTCAGTCTGCAATGCAGTCTTCGGACGGCTGGGCCGAATCCCTCCGAGCGTCCTGAGTGCCGGACGCCCTCTTCAGCGTCATCGGCTGCTCAGCCGCGATTGGCTGAGCCAAACTGATTGGCTGAGCATCTGATGACGCTGAAGAGGGCAGCCGGCCGGCACTCAGGACGCTCGGAGGGATTCGGCCCAGCCGTCCGAAGACGACATTGCAGACTGAAGATCGGAGACGAGTCGGCACGTGACAGGTATGTATAGCGCACCACACTTCTGGGTACACGGGCAGGGGTGGTGGGACACGGGGAAGGGGGCCATTCACAGACAGTTGTATAACAGTTGTATAACTTTGTAATGTGTGTTATTCTGTCAATAATTCTTTACCGCCGCACTACCCCTTTAAACCAAAGCAATGCTCTTAAACAAAGTTACAATTCTGAAAAACTAAGCTCTTCTTGCAAAACGCTCTCAATCCAAGTTACTCTTAAGCCAAGGTACCACTGTATATATATTAGCAGTCAGTGCATCTATTGCAACAGCCACATAGGAGATATTGTGTGGATCTGGCTGAAGATGCTCCTTATATTTACTTAGACATGAACAGGCAGAGCTAAAAATAAGCAAAAATAGGAATGTTGCCCATGTGTCACGGCTCTCGATTTTCAGATGGAAGAAGTATTAAAAACAGACAAAATGTTCATCTACCATATGTTCTATGTAGGTTTTCACTGCAATGCTGGCTATATGACATGAACATCACATCTAATGCCTATCGATGTCGTCGTTTTAGAACATGTGCAGAAATATCCAAACGTGTTACACTTTTGGTTAGATTTTAAACCGTGCCTCCATTCCTCCCACAATAGCCACGCAATGTTGCCGATAATCCCGGTTAAGAAGTGTGGGCGTGGTTTTGAATGGTGGTTTTAGAAATCTATCAAAATTTGGCAAAATCTGCAGTGGGGTATTATGCATGGGAAAGACTGCACTGGGGAGTCTATGAAGCCCAATATCTACAGTGAGAGAGATAAAGCAGCGAGCGGCCAAATTAATCGCTCAACCGCATGCTTCTCCCAGCTATACCAATTAAAAATGTTATCTTCTGTGTAACAAAATTTGTTTTTTTTCTTTTTGAGGTGACAGTAATGCGGTCTGGTCACGAAGAAATGACCTATTCTATATTTCATTATGAAAATGTGCACAGATGACTCTGTAGTCTGTCCTTCTCCCCATGTCCTTCAACTTAATTGAACTTCTTCTTCATCCTCTTCTCGGCGCTAGCGCATACACGGTTCATTGTCGAAGCCTCCCTGAAGTTTCTGTGTACCATGCATGCGTAGAAAAAAGACCGAAGAAGGAGGAGGAGGCATGTATCTTCTGATTTGAATATTGAGCGTGAAAAGAAAAATTGCTGACTTCTCCGCCACTAGACTGGCAGCATAAGCGCCACCAGGACCAAGATGGTAAGTATAAAAAGGCTTTATTGCAAGGTTATTGGCCTTTTTGCCCCAGTCCCCATTGTGGCATGTTGTCTTTAAGGATAAGCTTTATCAGTAAATGTTGGAGAACACTATAGTCAGCTTTTCCCTAAACTGACAAGGCTTATAAAAAGGGAACACCAATGTAAAGAAAAATAAAGATGTAAGTAAACTTCCCGTGCCTGCACCTACTGTAGTCAAAATGTAACGTGCGATCGAGTCCAGGAGGAACTATGATTATGTCAAGATACACACTTCTATACTATCAGGATAATAAACTGCGAGGAGTCTCAAAATATAAGACAAGAAGCAGCTATATGGGACACAGACATTCACCATGACAAAGTGCTAGCAATGGGTCATAGAAACTATTATAGCTGCGGGATTTATTATGACACATGGGATAAGCATGCCGAGGAGAGCCTGAAGAAGCTCGCTGTTAGGACTTGATAGATTTCTGATTCTATGTTATGTGATCAAATGGTATACGCCTCATCTCCACCATCTGTGTATCTGAAGGCCACAATATGCATAAGAGCAAAGTCAGCTGAACCCAATGGGCTGGGCTGACTATCTTATGTGCATAGGTGTGTGATGACTGGGGGGGGGAAGAATAATTTTACATCATCACACGTGTGTGTGTGTGTGTGTGTGTGTGTGTGTGTGTGTGTGTGTGTGTGTCTTATACATACATACACATATATATGCAGATACACACACCACACACACATATATATATACACACACACACACACACACACACACTAGTAAAATATTATATTATTCTAGTAACCGAAAAATGGGAAGTAGTGTATAAATATAAGAGGAACCCTTAAAGGCTGAACCTTGCGACATCCAGAGCGCTATAGCGATAATCTTATCGTACAAACGGTCGTGAGGTTTAGAGCAGAAGCCAGAGGGAAGGTCAGGTTAGAGCCCCTTCAAAGGGGTAGTGCGGTGTTAAGCATTTATTCCCTAAATAACACACATTACATAGTTATACAACTTTGTAATGTGTGTAATTTAAGTGAATGGCCCCCTTCCCCCATGTTTCCCCCCCACCCCCACTCTAGACCCGGACGTGTGGTGCATTATACTTACGTATTCGCTGTCGACCCCGGTTGCCATCTTGGGACAATGACGTCCAGACGTCCCTCATGCCGCCCCCCCCCAACGGGTCATCAGCTGCTCAGACGTGATTGGCATAGTTATAGATATAGTTATAGATATAGAGAGCACAACTTCAGCATGCTCAAGTCCAATAGTTCAGCATTTGATTACTGGTAACTGAAGAAGTTGGATGCAGCCCTAGGGAGTCTGAAAAAACATGGAGAGAGCCATAGGTTGTATCCATGTTTTCCCAGAGTCCCTGTGGCTGCATCCAACTTCTTCAGTCACATATCCAATTCTTGAACGGATTTTAGCATGCTCAAGTTGCGCTCATCTCTAATAAGATAGTTCTCCAACTACCTTAGGCTTGTATTAGACATGGACTTAGCAAAACAATGGAGAGAGCATAAAATGTGCAGCCAGCGACAACTTTTTGGAACGGTTTTCTGTGTCTATGAAAGCTCTTATTATCCCTGTCTACAGGTAAATACAGAACAGGTCTGACTGGTTCCTTACTATATAGATTTGTTGATTAGAAACCTGGAAAAGTGGGGACAACTACTCCAGGACTATGCCCTGCAGAAATGGTGTATTCTTTCTAGTCTGACGCAGTGCTCTCTGCTGCCATCTCTGTCCATGTCAGGAACTATCCAGTGCACGAGAAGTTTTCTATGGGCATTTGCTACTGCTCTAGACAGGTGGCAGCAGAGAGCACTGTGTCAGACTGGAAAGAAGACACCACTTCCTGCGGGGCATACAGCAGCTGATAATTACTGAAAGATCTGTGATCTTCCTATAGAAACAATGTACGAATCTGTATAACTTTCTGGTACCAGCTAATTTGAAAAAGATTTTTCCGGAGTACCCCTTAAAGGACACATCACAGGGTTCTTTACAGATGCATGGTCCCAAATGCACATTGTGCGAGTGTTAACACTTAATATCAGATATAGGGAAAGGCTCCGATGCCAAGAGGGACTGGGAAGGGTTTTACACTAC
Source organism: Dendropsophus ebraccatus (assembly GCF_027789765.1). Lineage (NCBI taxonomy): Eukaryota > Metazoa > Chordata > Amphibia > Anura > Hylidae > Dendropsophus > Dendropsophus ebraccatus. Next base: position 96,430,625 of record NC_091462.1, on the reverse strand, counting down.
GGAAAGGGGGTCCAGCAAACTGTTGGAAGGATTTCATCTGCTTAAAACAGAAACACATGTAGACGCAGAGTGGTTTTCTGCAGAGTTAATATTGGTAGGGTTTACATGAAAAAAAAAAAAAAGAAAAAAAATTCCCAGAAAACTGCTAAGGATTTATACAGATCCACAAGATGCGTATTGGATAGAGTGTCATGTGTACTGGTCAGAGAGAAGCCTGACCTTATCAATACCATTATATGTTAGCCAGCAACATGTCCTAGAGCAGGGATGGGCAATCTGCGGCCCTACAGCTGTTGCAAAACTACAACTCCCATCATGCCTGGACAGCTAAAGCTTTAGTTTTGCAACCGCTGGAGAGAAAGTATCCTAAGGCCGAACGTTCCCCATCCCTGCCCTAGGGTCAGGTCCGCTCTGCAGCTGGGGCTATGGAGTGACCTTGGCCTCACACCGCCTCTGGTTTTACCCCTAAACTTTCGGTACAGACATTGGATATCTTTTGGCATATAGCAGCTTCCCTCTAGTACTAGTAATGACACTTTCCCCTAGGCACAGCAGCTTCCCCAGTAACAACAGCAGCATGAGCCCCGCAGAAACGTCATCATAAGCGACCACTAGCCGCTGTGGTTTTATAGTAGCTGAAGAGTCACACGTTGGAGAAGGCTAACACATTACTGCCTATGTAACTGTATATATAGGCGTATCCCGACTAGTCGTGGATTCAGTGATAAAATGAAGGTCTACAGACATCCATATGCATAATGTATACACTGTAATTCAGAGATAAAGAATCTCATTTCTTTCCATTTTTGCTTACATAGCACTTTGCAGACCCGGTGCCTCAGTAACCCCTTCTCCCTCCACAGGTACTGTATAAATCAGGGGTAGGGAACATTGGCTCTCCAGCTGTTGTAAAACTACAACTCCCATTGAGCTAAAGCTTTGGCTGTCCAGGCATGATGGGAGTTGTAGTTTTGCAACAGCTGAAAAGCCAAGGTCCCCTACCTCAGCTCAGCTCTTGTCCCATGCCCTGAAATATAAGGAAAGAGATTTAAGGCCCTATTACACAATCTTACACGTACGGCCAAGTGCCCCTCCCCCCCTTTCTCGCTCACTGTCGGAGAGGGCGGGGAGCAAGGAGCAAGCAAGCACTGACCTGACAGGTTGCTCTCAACATTGTCCTGTGTAATAGGGGCTTTAGCTGTGCACCATGGAGGGTAATATCAGCAGTGAGAACATCACCCTGTCACTACCCGGAAGGGTTAATTAACAAAACCAGAGCAGGGATGACGACTGCCAACCATGCAGAGCGCTATGCATCAGGCACTTTTGCCTTTGGAGGTGGTGTTACAGTGTACAGGGCAGGTGTGTCTAGTGGTGGTGGTATTACAGTGTACAGGGCAGGTGTGTCTAGTGGTGGTGGTGTTACAGTGTACAGGGCAGGTGTGTCTAGTGGTGGTGGTGGTGGTGTTACAGTGTACAGGGCAGGTGTGTCTAGTGGTGGTGGTGGTGGTGTTACAGTGTACAGGGCAGGTGTGTCTAGTGGTGGTGGTGGTGGTGTTACAGTGTACAGGGCAGGTGTGTCTAGTGGTGGTGGTGGTGTTACAGTGTACAGGGCAGGTGTGTCTAGTGGTGGTGGTGGTGTTACAGTGTACAGGACGGGTGTGTCTAGTGGTGGTGGTGGTGTTACAGTGTACAGGACGGGTGTGTGTAGTGGTGGTGGTGGTGTTACAGTGTACAGGACGGGTGTGTCTAGTGGTGGTGGTGGTGTTACAGTGTACAGGGCGGGTGTGTCTAGTGGTGGTGGTGGTGTTACAGTGTACAGGGCGGGTGTGTCTAGTGGTGGTGGTGGTGGTGGTGGTGTTACAGTGTACAGGGCAGGTGTGTCTAGTGGTGGTGGTGGTGGTGTTACAGTGTACAGGGCAGGTGTGTCTAGTGGTGGTGGTGGTGTTACAGTGTACAGGGCAGGTGTGTCTAGTGGTGGTGGTGGTGGTGGTGGTGTTACAGTGTACAGGGCAGGTGTGTCTAGTGGTGGTGGTGGTGTTACAGTGTACAGGGCAGGTGTGTCTAGTGGTGGTGGTGGTGTTACAGTGTACAGGGCGGGTGTGTCTAGTGGTGGTGGTGGTGGTGTTACAGTGTACAGGGCAGGTGTGTCTAGTGGTGGTGGTGGTGGTGGTGGTGTTACAGTGTACAGGGCAGGTGTGTCTAGTGGTGGTGGTGGTGTTACAGTGTACAGGGCAGGTGTGTCTAGTGGTGGTGGTGGTGGTGGTGGTGTTACAGTGTACAGGGCAGGTGTGTCTAGTGGTGGTGGTGGTGTTACAGTGTACAGGGCAGGTGTGTCTAGTGGTGGTGGTGGTGTTACAGTGTACAGGGCAGGTGTGTCTAGTGGTGGTGGTGGTGTTACAGTGTACAGGGCAGGTGTGTCTAGTGGTGGTGGTGGTGTTGTTACAGTGTACAGGGCAGGTGTGTCTAGTGGTGGTGGTGGTGTTGTTACAGTGTACAGGGCAGGTGTGTCTAGTGGTGGTGGTGGTGTTACAGTGTACAGGGCGGGTGTGTCTAGTGGTGGTGGTGGTGTTGTTACAGTGTACAGGGCAGGTGTGTCTAGTGGTGGTGGTGGTGTTGTTACAGTGTACAGGGCAGGTGGTGGTGTTGTTACAGTGTACAGGGCAGGTGTGTCTAGTGGTGGTGGTGGTGTTGTTACAGTGTACAGGGCAGGTGTGTCTAGTGGTGGTGGTGTTGTTACAGTGTACAGGGCAGGTGTGTCTAGTGGTGGTGGTGGTGGTGTTACAGTGTACAGGGCAGGTGTGTCTAGTGGTGGTGGTGTTACAGTGTACAGGGCAGGTGTGTCTAGTGGTGGGGGTGTTACAGTGTACAGGGCAGGTGTGTCTAGTGGTGGTGGTGTTACAGTGTACAGGGCGGGTGTGTCTAGTGGTGGTGGTGGTGTTGTTACAGTGTACAGGGCGGGTGTGTCTAGTGGTGGTGGTGGTGTTGTTACAGTGTACAGGGCAGGTGTGTCTAGTGGTGGTGGTGGTGTTGTTACAGTGTACAGGGCAGGTGTGTCTAGTGGTGGTGGTGGTGTTGTTACAGTGTACAGGGCAGGTGTGTCTAGTGGTGGTGGTGGTGTTGTTACAGTGTACAGGGCAGGTGTGTCTAGTGGTGGTGGTGGTGTTACAGTGTACAGGGCAGGTGTGTCTAGTGGTGGTGGTGGTGTTACAGTGTACAGGGCAGGTGTGTCTAGTGGTGGTGGTGGTGTTGTTACAGTGTACAGGGCAGGTGTGTCTAGTGGTGGTGGTGGTGTTGTTACAGTGTACAGGGCAGGTGTGTCTAGTGGTGGTGGTGGTGTTACAGTGTACAGGGCAGGTGTGTCTAGTGGTGGTGGTGTTACAGTGTACAGGGCAGGTGTGTATAGTGGTGGTGGTGTTACAGTGCACAGGGCAGGTGTGTATAGTGGTGGTGGTGGTGGTGTAACAGTGTACAGGGCAGGTGTGTCTAGTGGTGGTATAATATACATAAACGTGGTATAATATACACACAAGGTATAATATAAACGCATGGTATAATATACACACACGGTATAATATACACGCACAGTACAATAAACACACACACGGTATAATATACATACACACGGTATAATATACACGCACAGTACAATAAACACACACGCAGTATAATATACATACACACGGTATAATATACACGCACAGTACAATAAACACACACGCAGTATAATATACACGCATGGTATCGTAAACAGTGACCATAACAGGATGAATGTATAAGCAAAAATATTTAAACTTAACATATTCTACAAGTTTCGCTATGTTACTTGAGAGGAATAGCTGTTTAATGCCGCCTGAGATAAACTCAGAATTGGTAGAGCAGCTAAACCATTGAAGGTCATAAGAAAAGTTTGCATGCAGAAGACCTGAGGCAAGTAACAGTAACACACGGCCCAGCTCACCCATACATTGTAGTGTAGGACCGTCCAGCCTTACTGAGGACAAGACAGAAAAAAATGTGCAAATAGGGTATAAAATCCTTTAACTAATTAAAAAGTATGAAAGCCCCTCACATATACAAAAGGCAAAGGTCATGTAATGGTCACCTTGTATTCTATTTAAAGGGGAAGTGATGACTTTTTCTGCCAGTTCAGCTATCATCTGCAGGTAGTGGGGTCACACAGCAGGCGAGGGGGGGGGGGGGGGGTCACACAGCCGGCAGATTCCTCTATTGGATGTCTTGTTTTATTATCCGCTGCAGGCTGCTATACAGCTTTACTGTGTGTATATATATATATATATATATCACGCACACATATACGCGTATACTGTACACACACACATACTGAGGGTATAGTAGATAGTGTACACACATACAGCAATAGTGTATCTATAGTGGACATGCAGCCATATAGTGTATTTATAGTGTACACATAACCAGTAATAGTGTATTCATTACATATATAGCCCCATGAATACAGTATAAATACAGTTCACAGACATATAGAATGGATATATAAAGAGAGAACACCCACATACAGTATATATACACAGCACACACATACAGGAGATAGTTATAGATATATATAGCATACAGTATATAACACATACAGGATAGAATATATATATATATATTACCCATACAGGAGATAGATAGATGTATATATAGCATACAGTATATAACACATACAGGATATATATATATAAATCATACCCATACAGGAGATATATACCATACAGGCTATATAACACACACATACATTACACACAGTGTATAATATATATATATCACACGCATACAGGAGATATAGAGAGCACAGCGCACTCAGGTTTGTGTAGAGCGCTGACATTAACCCGTTGAGCCCCGCAGGCTCCCAGCACTGAGGCAGCAGCATCCCCTCCCAGGCCCCCGGGGAGAAGAAGGGGGGGGGGTGTAATCATGATAACCGAGGCCAGAGCCGGCACGTATCGCGATATACTGCACCTCAGCCTCCAGCCGGACGCCTTCCTATCAGGACACGGTCTCCATGCTGTCTCTCCGCAGCGCCTCGGAGCCGACATGAGGCCAGAGAATGAAGCAGCCAGACAGCCAGCTCAGCGGGATGGGAGACGCTATTTCCAAGTGAGGGAAAGGACCTCTGATGACGTCATGCCCATGTGACCAGCTTCTGGTGTGGGCGGGGCCATCCTCCCTGCAGGCTCTCAGGCTTCTTCTTCAGTACAGAGAAGCTGTGTGGACTGGATTGAGTTTGCTCTGTTCCTGGGCTGTTTGTGTAGTGGAATGTCACCCACAGGAGGCTGTACTGTGCTGCAATGTTCTGCAGAGACAGGAGGCTGTACTGTGCTGCGATGTTCTGCAGAGACAGGAGGCTGTACTGTGCTGCGATGTTCTGCAGAGACAGGAGGCTGTACTGTGCTGCGATGTTCTGCAGAGACAGGAGGCTGTACTGTGCTGCGATGTTCTGCAGAGACAGGAGGCTGTACTGTGCTGTGCTGCAATGTTCTGCATAGACAGGAGGCTGTACTGTGCTGTGCTGCAATGTTCTGCAGAGACAGGAGGCTGTACTGTGCTGTGCTGCAATGTTCTGCAGAGACAGGAGGCTGTACTGTGCTGCAATGTTCTGCAGAGACAGGAGACTGTGCTGCAATGTTCTGCAGAGAAAGGAGGCTGTGGCTGTACTGTGATGCAATGTTCTGCAGAGAAAGGAGGCTGTGGCTGTACTGTGATGCAATGTTCTGCAGAGACAGGAGGCTGTGGCTGTACTGTGCTGCAATGTTCTGCAGAGACAGGAGGCTGTGGCTGTACTGTGCTGCAATGTTCTGCAGAGACAGGAGGATGTACTGTTATGCGATGTTCTGCAGACACAGGAGGCTGTGGCTGTACTGCGATGTTCTGCAGAGACAGGAGGATGTACTTTACTGCGATGTTCTGCAGAGAGAGGTGACTACTGTACTGCGATGTTCTGCAGAGAGAGGTGGCTGTACTGTACTGCGATGTTCTGCAGAGAGAGGTGGCTGTACTGTACTGCGATGTTCTGCAGAGACAGGTGGCTGTGCTGTACTGCGATGTTCTGCAGAGACAGGAGGCTGTGGCTGTACTGTGATGCAATGTTCTGCAGAGACAGGAGGCTGTGGCTGTACTGTGCTGCAATGTTCTGCAGAGACAGGAGGCTGTGGCTGTACTGTGCTGCAATGTTCTGCAGAGACAGGAGGATGTACTGTTATGCGATGTTCTGCAGACACAGGAGGCTGTGGCTGTACTGCGATGTTCTGCAGAGACAGGAGGATGTACTTTACTGCGATGTTCTGCAGAGAGAGGTGACTACTGTACTGCGATGTTCTGCAGAGAGAGGTGGCTGTACTGTACTGCGATGTTCTGCAGAGAGAGGTGGCTGTACTGTACTGCGATGTTCTGCAGAGACAGGTGGCTGTGCTGTACTGCGATGTTCTGCAGAGACAGGAGGCTGTGGCTGTACTGTGATGCAATGTTCTGCAGAGACAGGAGGCTGTGGCTGTACTGTGATGCAATGTTCTGCAGAGACAGGAGGCTGTGGCTGTACTGTGCTGCAATGTTCTGCAGAGACAGGAGGATGTACTGTTATGCGATGTTCTGCAGACACAGGAGGCTGTGGCTGTACTGCGATGTTCTGCAGAGACAGGAGGATGTACTTTACTGCGATGTTCTGCAGAGAGAGGTGGCTGTACTGTACTGCGATGTTCTGCAGAGAGAGGTGGCTGTACTGTACTGCGATGTTCTGCAGAGACAGGAGGCTGTGGCTGTACTGTAATGCGATGTTATGCAGAGACAGGAGGCTGTGGCTGTACTGTACTGCGATGTTCTGCAGAGAGAGGTGGCTGTTCTGTACTGCGATGTTCTGCAGAGACAGGAGGCTGTGGCTGTACTGTGATGTTCTGGAGAGACAGGAGGCTGTGGCTGTACTGTGATGTTCTGCAGAGACAGGAGGCTGTGGCTGTACTGTGATGTTCTGCAGAGACAGGAGGCTGTGGCTGTACTGTACTGCGATGTTCTGCAGAGACAGGAGGCTGTGGCTGTACTGTACTGTGATGTTCTGCAGAGACAGAAGGCTGTACTTTACTGCGATGTCCTGCAGAGAGAGGAGGCTGTGGCTGTACTGTACTGGGATGTTCTGCAGAGACAGGAGGCTGTGGCTGTACTGTACTGTCATGTTCCACAGCACAGTGCCTGGCCACCTCTAGTATTCCCACAGAGCGGTTGTATACAACAGTACAGTGCTTGGCTACCTCTAGTAGTCCCACAGAGCGGTAGTATACAACAGTACAGTGCTTGGCTACCTCTAATGGTATACAACAGTACAGTGCTTGGCTACCTCTAGTATTCCCACAGAGCGGTAGTATACAACAGTACAGCACTTGGCTACCTCTAGTAGTCCCACAGAGCGGTAGTATACAACAGTACAGTGCTTGGCTACCTCTAGTAGTCCCACAGAGCAGTAGTATACAACAGTTTAGTGCTTAGCTATCTTAAGTAACTCCATAGAGAGTGAATATAGCAGCAGTGCACAGGCTCCTCTATCCGCTCCATTTAGCCAGGAGTGTCCCATCCCCATTTTCTCACATAATCACATTTAAAACCAACCATGAGGGTAATAAGTAGCTGGGTGCTGGAATACCCTTTTACCCCACAGGACGGGCCATGGTGGTCTGATCAGTGGGTGGGTTGCTTTTCAGCAGACCTGCGGTTCAGGCCACCATCCAGTGAACGGCCAGAGGCCTCTCCAGTGGTGTCAAGCTCGTGGTCCTCCAGTTGTTGCAAAACTACAATTCTCATCATCCGTGGACAGCTACAGCTTTGGTTACACAGATACATTCTTGCAGAAACAGCACCACCCCTGTCCTCAGGTTGTGTGTGATATTACAACCCAGCTTCTTCCGCTTCATTGGAACTGAGCTGTGATACCTCATACAATCTAGAGAGAAGAGAGGTGCTGCTTCTGGAAGAAAGCAGCCATGTTTTTGATCTTAGATAATCCTTTTAAGCAAATGGCCTACAAAGACTTATTTTTGAGTAATCTGAAGAAAATGTCCTCACCAAAATTTAGCTTGAAGTCCTTATTCTGCCCCATGCCGTAGTGAAGATGACTTTTGAGCTGAATTACAAACTCCTGTTCTGTTTTCTTTGTGGTTTATAAAAACTTGAATGAAAAGGAAGGAAACTGTCAGAAGATCCGGGTGTGTATCTGCTCTACCCACAAGTCTATGGAGACAGCTGAGGAGCGCTGTTATATACCCAGAATGCAGAGTACTCACACATGTGCTACCTCATCTACTATCAGCTACTAGAGGACCTCCATTCCTATTATTGGGGACAGGGGACCTCCATTCTTATCAGAGGGGGCAGAGGACCTCCATTCTTATCAGTGGGGGCAGAGGACCTCCATTCTTATTGGTGAGAGCAGAGGACCTCCATTCTTATCAGTGGGGGCAGAGGACCTCTATTCCTATCAGTGGGGGCAGAGGACCTGCATTCCTATCAGTGGGGGCAGAGGACCTCCATTCTTATCAGTGGGGGCAGAGGACCTCCATTCTTGGGGGCAGCGGACCTCCATTCTTATCAGTGGGGGCAGAGGACCTCCATTCTTATCAGTGGGGGCAGAGGACCTCCATTCCTATCAGTGGGGGCAGAGGACCTGCATTCCTATCAGTGGGGGCAGAGGACCTCCATTCCTATCAGTGGGGGCAGAGGACCTCTATTCCTATCAGTGGGGGCAGAGGACCTCTATTCTTATCAGTGGGGACAGGGGACCTCCATTCATATAAGTGGAGACAGAGGACCTTCATTCCTATTAGTGGGGGCAGAGGAACTCCATTATTATCAGTGGGGGCAGAGGACCTCCATTCTTATCAGTGGGGGCAGAGGACCTCCATTCCTATCAGTGGGGGCAGAGGACCTCTATTCTTATCAGTGGGGACAGAGGACCTCCATTCTTATCAGTGGAGACAGAGGACCTCCATTCCTATCAGTGGGGGCAGAGGACCTCTATTCTTATCAGTGGGGACAGGGGACCTCTATTCATATCAGTGGGGAAAGAGGACCTCTATTTCTATCAGGGGGGGCAGAGGACCTCCACTCTTATCAGTGGGGGAAGAGGACCTCCATTCCTATCGGGGGGGGGGGCAGAGGACCTCCATTCCTATCAGTGGGGGCAGAGGACCTCTATTCCTATCAGTGGGGGCAGAGGACCTCTATTCTTATCAGTGGGGACAGGGGACCTCCATTCATATAAGTGGAGACAGAGGACCTTCATTCCTATTAGTGGGGGCAGAGGAACTCCATTATTATCAGTGGGGGCAGAGGACCTCCATTCTTATCAGTGGGGGCAGAGGACCTCCATTCCTATCAGTGGGGGCAGAGGACCTCTATTCTTATCAGTGGGGACAGAGGACCTCCATTCTTATCAGTGGAGACAGAGGACCTCCATTCCTATCAGTGGGGGCAGAGGACCTCTATTCTTATCAGTGGGGACAGGGGACCTCTATTCATATCAGTGGGGAAAGAGGACCTCTATTTCTATCAGGGGGGGCAGAGGACCTCCACTCTTATCAGTGGGGGAAGAGGACCTCCATTCCTATCGGGGGGGGGGGCAGAGGACCTCCATTCCTATCGGGGGGGGCAGAGGACCTCCATTCTTATCAGTGGGGACAGAGGACCTCTATTGCTATCAGTGGGGGCAGAGGACCTCCATTCTTATCAGTGGGGACAGAGGACCTCCATTCTTTTCCTATCAGTGGGGACAGAGGATCTCCATTCCTATCAGTGGGGACAGAGGACGTCCATTCCTTTCCTATCAGTGGGGACAGAGGATCTCCATTCCTATCAGTGGGGACAGAGGACCTCCATTCCTATCAGTGGGGACAGAGGATCTCCATTCCTATTAGTGGGGACAGAGGACCTCCATTCCTATCAGTGGAGACAGAGGACCTCCATTCCTTTCCTATCAGTGGGGACAGAGGATCTCCATTCCTATCAGTGGGGACAGAGGACCTCCATTCCTTTCCTATCAGTGTGGACAGAGGACCTCCATTCCTATCAGTGGGGACAGAAGACCTCCATTCCTATCAGTGTGGACAGAGGACCTCCATTCCTATCAGTGGGGACAGAGGACCTCCATTCCTATCAGTGGGGACAGAGGACCTCCATTCCTATCAGTGGGGACAGAGGACCTCCATTTCTATCAGTGTGGACAGAGGACCTCCATTCCTATTAGTGGGGACAGAGGACCTCCATTTTTATCAGTGTGGACAGAGGACCTCCATTCCTTTCCTATCAGTGGGGACAGAGGACCTCCATTCCTATCAGTGGGGACAGAGGACCTCCATTCCTTTCCTATCAGTGGGGACAGAGGATCTCCATTCCTATCAGTGGGGACAGAGGATCTCCATTCCTATCAGTGGGGACAGAGGATCTCCATTCCTATCAGTGGGGACAGAGGACCTCCATTTCTATCAGTGTGGACAGAGGACCTCCATTCCTATCAGTGTGGACAGAGGACCTCCATTCCTTTCCTATCAGTGAGGACAGAGGATCTCCATTCCTATCAGTGGGGACAGAGGACCTCCATTCCTATCAGTGGGGACAGAGGACCTCCATTCTTATCAGTGGGGACAGAGGACCTCTCTTCCTTTCCTATCAGTGGGGACAGAGGACCTCCATTCTTATCAGTGGGGACAGAGGATCTCCATTCCCATTGGTGGGGGCAGAGGATATCCATTCTTATTGGTGAGAGCAGAGGACCTCTATTCTTATCAGTGGGGACGGAGGACCTCCATTCTTATTGGTGAGAGCAGAGGACCTCTATTCTTATCAGTGGGGACGGAGGACCTCCATTCTTATTGGTGAGAGCAGAGGACCTCCATTCTTATCAGTGGGGACAGAGGACCTCCATTCTTATTGGTGGGAGCAGAGGACCTCCTTTCTAACAATTTCTAAATTTCCATAGACATACAGATGAATGTGAAGACAAACACAGAAACATTAGAGGATGAGAAAAAGAGGGATGTGGGAATGTTAGCTAGTCAAGTTTTAAAATCCTTGACTAATAACCCCAGGCCCCATATAATATCATTTTCTATTGTGGTGCACTGACATTCATTGCTCCATCTGCTGAATGGAGGGAAATCATTGCAAGAGATAAGGAGGCATTACTGATGGGGATGAGCCAGCCACCTGCAGGGAGCCATGAGCTGTCAGGCTGTATGACGCCTCCGCTGGATCCTACATGTAAATTGACAAGTCAACACTAAGCAGCACACTGTCAGATCTCTTCTAGTTTGTCCACAGATATGTGTGATCCTCAGTGTCCATCGATCATATACCCCACAGAGACATCAGCTGGTGGCTACAGAATGGTCTGTGTACCCCCAGACTATGGAGATGAGGAAATAGGATGGGCAGGGTCAGATTATAGAAAGGGCACAAGGGGGCAAATACTCTGGGGTTTCATTTCTAGTGCCCTTGGTATTAGGATATACAGCACCCAGGGGTAGTCTGTCTCCCTATGGTATAGGGTACCATATTTATGTTTCAATACTCGCAACCAAGTGGAACTTAAGGGGTTACGTATCAGGGTGGTTTGGTGATCTCCCCACTGGGAGTCACCCCCTTGGCAATAGGCTTCCCTCCCCTGGAGGGATATCTGGCTATTCCTGTGTTTTGAGACTCTGTGGGGATAATTGACAGGAGAGGGACAGCAACTAGTCATCTGGGCGGGAAGCAACCCGTGACTAGTCACAGATCTCTGCCTGTCAGCTCACTCTGTGGGCATGATTGACAGGCAGAGAGGCCACTACCCGCTCTCTCCCTGCCCAGATGACTAGTTGCTGCCCCTCTCCTGTCATCGTGCGGGGTAATAAAACTACTGTAAAGCTATTCCTGCAGACACATCTGGTAGCTTCAGGGAGCGGCACAGCAGAGCTATACTGTGCAGCAGGGAACCATATCAGCACGATTGTGCTGATTAGGTCCCTTTAAGGTGTTAGAAGTAGGGCATTAATGACTTTACCTATTGTATAGTTCTGTTATTTAGACATTGTGGTGGCACATAACGTGTCCCTGTCATTTAAAATATATATATATATATATATATATATTTTTTTTTTTTTTAAGTCATAGAAACATGTCGGTAGGGGTCTAAGCATTAAAACCTCAACTAGTCATTATAGCAAGTAGGAGAAAAAGAGGAGAAATCTCAGTTTTTCCATTATGACCTGTCAGAATCTGTCAGATAAATCTCTTTGTATAAAGGCACCCGTAGTAAAGCCGTCCGACCCTGATAAATCTGGTGCTGGGGGAGGCCACACCTACTCCCCACTTTGCCACACCCCTTCTTGCCTGCACATCAGGTGAGCTGGTGATATGGCTGGAGTACCAGGGAGAAGGCAGGAATCTGTGTGTTCTCCCTGGCGTACACCAGGGGTGCATCATTGATATTTTCACTAACTGCAAGAAGACGGCCTGGACATGTTGAGGATATACAGTATATTGAAAAGTTTCGTTATCATAGAGATAAAGTAGACTCAATACATTCAAGTTTTATAGAAGATTTCAGTAATACACAATTCCCATTGTTACAGTCGGGTCACTTTCTGCCATTGCCAGGTCTCGATGGGTTTTTGCCCGCTGTGTATGCGTGGTGCAGATTTCTAGGAAATGCTGATCTGGATTTTCCAGTTGTGACTTCTCCTGGACCTATGAAATGACAAAACAGGCGACACATGTATGAATAGGTATAATGGCGGTCATACTACAGACAACATAATAGACGATTCCCTGCATTGTCCTCATTTCTGAGTAAGGGTATGTTCACACTGAGTAAAACCGGCTAGAAACCCACCTGTCTCAATGTGTCATAGCCCGTCTATGGAAGAGCGCGCGCTCCTCCGCAGCCTCGGCCACTCTCCGCTCAAAAGAGTCACATGTCAATTCTTTGAATGGAGAGCGGCTGCAACAGGGGAGCGTGCGCTCCTAAGGCCATGTTCATACATTGTATGAGACCGGCCATTCCGTAACCTGGCCCGACAGGGTTTTCTGCGGCCGTTATTCACTGAATATGACATGTCAGTTTTCTACGGCGCCGAAAGAGATCCCGGGCAGTGCGTATACTATGTGTATACGCTCCGGGCGGGATTCCATAAAAACCAAGGCGACGTATACTTTCATAAAAATATAGTTTAGTAAAAATAGTTTTACGAAGATATATGTTGTGTGAACATAGCCTAATACTGTATTCTTACAAGGAATCAGGGTGACAACCACTTATCACATCTATGGGGGTTGTGTCACAGGTCCTAAATAGCACATGGATCGGCATGTTGTATATGTGGCACTGGTGCAGCTGACATCTATCTCTAAGCTACTGCCTGTGTTTTATATTCTTCTTTGTGACTGATCATGATCGATCTAGAAGCAGGGAGATCTAGATAAACTAAATCTAGACCCTCCATTGGATGCAAAACCTTTGCCACGTACAATGTCTCCATATTAATCCTCCTGCCTATTAAAAATGTATGTGCCATGCCTGACGGCCATGCTTAAGTGGGTGTATCATTGTATTATATCAGATGGACGGCATCATTTTCCACTACGTCTGTGCATTACATAATGTAAGGTGTTCTGGAAACTCTTTTGTTACCGAGGTAGAAAACCTATACGCCGTGCAGCACTGGAAACATATGGGAGCCTCATAATAAGCTAAGAGATAGCTCTTGTTTTACCACTGTAATAAAATATTCATCGCCTCAATAATCCCAGTTGTTCTTATGTTGAATGGTGAAAGATGTCACAGCTCTATTAGGAGATTGAAAGTAAGACGCATGGTATATGGGGTCAGGTTAAACGCTCCACTGGTACCGCTCTGGTCCCTATTGTGCAATGATCCCAGTATTACAAGGATATACATGGGAGCATAGCAATACCTCCCAGTATATAGAGTATACTTGTGATCATCCTTTCCCAAGATTGTCATCACTGCAAGGACTATGTACTGGGACCAAGGTAGAATACAGCCACATTCATTTGGGCACCATGTAATACTATACTTCCCCTGTAGAGGTCACTGTAGGGAAAAGGGGTGGTCCAAATCCAGTGAACATGATGATGTGATTGCACAGGCTTATAGATTTACGTCCCATGCACACTTCAGGAAAATTTTTCTGGATTTCTTATCAGGAAATCTGGATAAATTTCCAGCCCCATAGAGTTCTATTAGGCACGGACACCTTTTAGGATTTTTCCTGAAGGGTGTGCATTCCGGAAAAAAAGGTCAAGAAATTATAGATCCTGTCCTATTTTCACCCAATAGAAGCCTATGGGAGTATCCAGAATTCTGCACAGCTTCGGGTGCACATCTGGAAGCTCTCTGGAATGCGCTGACAGCCATCCTGGGCCAACGTCAGGTACAGGCAAGTACCTGTGTCTGGCCCTTTAACTGTATGTGCTCCTAATTAAGCGTGCATATAGTTAAATGCGGCACTGTGTTTGACAGGGCCAGGAGCCACTGACTTCTCGCCCTGTCAAACATTCTTGTGGCTGGAGGCAGTAATATCCCTCCGGCCACAAGAGGGAGCTCCCCCACTTCCTTCCCCAGTGACGCTTACAGTTATATTATATACCCTGAAATACACCATGTGCCTATTGGGGGTAATCTTTATCACAGAGACTTTGATTGTCAGACTGCTTTTCTTGGTTATGTATGAAACCAGATCATTAGTTCTAGAGATTAGATCTTATGATGATAAGCAGGGAATATGTAGTCAATGATAAGGAGTTCCTATGGCTGACCTTTAATCCTCTTATGTAGGACTTGACCTTTCTCTGATCCTGCATTGATCTGTTGGATCATACTGGGAGGTGTCCGGGTGGCCTGGAGAACCTGAAGCGGGCCTTCCTCTGAGAAGATAAATGAATTGAGATTCTACGTAATTGTTCAAGGTTCCTTATAGACATTTCCCAAAGGACGCACTACTAAAACCACTACAGAATCTATTTTTACAGTGACAGAAGGCACTCTAGACTTCTTCCATCCATAGTGGAATAATCGACGATACCAACATGCCTGTTGTAGCAGACAAAGCAGAGAGTGCAAAGGCATCCGTCACAACCAGAAAAAAACGCTTAAAAGGTGTTGGCCACTTTTTAGTAAAATAGTTCAGTGTACAGTATTAGTGAGTGTACTCACAGCACTTACTGACAGCAGCTTCCTGTGTACCTCATAAAACAAAAATCAGACTCCCCTCCTCCAGGCTGGGCTGTCCTCCTCTGTGGTAAGTCTGTCCATAAGATGGCTGACATGGGGGAGCATGTGACCATGCCCCTCCCCCCAGTGTCCACCACTGAACCTGTATATGTCTATGGAGGTAACTGGGGGTGGGACATGGTTGCATGCTTCTACATGCTCAACCATCTTATGGACAGACTCACCACAGAGCAGGACAGCCCAGCCTGGAGGAAGGGAGTCTGATTTTAGCTCCGCCATTTTGTTTTCCTAAGTGCCTAGATCACTGTTGCCATAAGCTACAAACACTAAATTTTGAAAACATATATTAGACACATAAAGCTTTAATGTGATGTAACATTTGTTACCATAGAAACAAAAAAAAAGAACACAAAGCCAAAGACTTATCAGCAGCCCCTCGTACAATTCATTGATCTTAGATGTTGTGAGCCACTACAGTGTGTATGGCCAGCTACCGTATATAGAAGAGGTTTGGCTAGTAGGACTATAGGCCCCTAAGATGCTAGGACCTTGGTGATGTTGGTACCAGTACAATCCCATAGCTGTGCAGCTGATATGTACACTATATTATATGCATAAATTAGAAGAATATACCAGTTTGTTGGTCGCTGTCCGCTTGCGTCCCGGTGTCTGATGGCACATTGTTAGGAATACTCTTCTTCTCCTTGGACCTCACATACGTCTTAGTGTTCAACAGAACCTTGTCTTTAGAGCCAGGCCGTGCCGGTCTGGTTGGAAATCCAGAATGAGGCAATGTCCGGTGACTTCTATCACTAGTTGCCATGTGTATACTGTGAGGCTTTACATATGTCAGCTGAAAGAACAAAGGGGAAATAACACTCACAGTATTTGGCACAGCTTCATATAGACCATCTGTAATTCACAGTTCAAATGAATGGGACACAGCACTTTTTTGCTGATCAGTGAAGGTATCAAGCCTAGTTTTTGTAATTCCTGGGATCCCTTCATCTCCTGTTGACTTCGCTTGGCCTTGGTGCACCTGAGATAGAGTGGAGATACTTTCATATGCAAACATTTACTTGACCCTCAAGGTCTTGGCATATGTGTCACAATAATCCCTTTAATAAGTGAAGGCTGTTTTACTTTTAGGGCATTCTTTAGTTCCATAGTCAGAAAAGGGGTATGAACTGAAAGGTATGGTCGAAGTGTCTTGTAGGACCATAAGGAGCATGGTACCATAAGAAGGTGAGACAGAAGGGTGATGTCATATTAACTACTGTGCTTGATGATGTCATCATGCTGAATGAAAGTTGATAGATAGATAGATAGATAGATAGATAGATAGATAGATAGATAGATAGATAGATAGATAGATATTAAGCCCAAGAGGCATAGTAATCCCTATGCAAGCTGTAGGGGTAAGCAAGTCACAGGGGCTTATGCATCTGTCCCTTTTAACTGTGTGGGTGTCTTCAAGATGTTCATACAATTGAATACTATGGTGGACTACATGGCTAAACACTGCTTTTAATTGTAAGGGTGTCCTAAGGCCTGCAGCCAGTAAAGTCCAGGAGCATCTCTTCCTTCAGGATGCACACACGTATGTTGATGTCACTCACGCATGTGCTTCCTGATGAAAGAAACATTCCCTGTGTCTTGTGGCCAAAGGAATGAAACTGCCTTCAGCCTAAAAGAGGGGAAAATAAGATGCCAATGGCTGCGGGGGAGCCTTGAGCAAGCAGGAGTAATTTTTTTTTTTTTTAAATGGTGGCAACAGTGGCCTACAGGGGCACCTACCTTGCGGGGCCTGTTTGCAGGGAGAACCTACCTAGTGAGGGCCTGTCTACAAGGGTAAACTACCTAGTGGGGGCCTGTCTACAGGGGTAAACTACCTAATGGGGGCCTGTCTACAGGGGTAACCTAACTAATGGGGGCCTGTCTACTGGGGTAACCTAACTAATGGGGGCCTGTCTACAAGAGAAAAGTATCTAATGGGGGCCTGTCTACAAGAGAAAACTATCTAATGGGGGCCTGTCTACAGGGGGAACCTAACTAAAGAGGGCCTGTTTACAGCGAGAAACTACCTAATGGGGGCCTGTCTGCAGGGTACTCCCCTGGTGAGTCATATATCACAGGAGGCTCGTTCCATAGTTACCCACACTATAGGTTTACACTCACAATATAAACCTTCGGGTTATTACCTGAGAAGAGGGAGCTTCAAATGAATGTGACCTTTTTCCCCAGCTTTTTTGTCTATGAAGATTCTTAGAATTGCCAATCTTGGTGGTCTCATCTCTCCTTAGAGCTATTGCTGCAAGGCTTTCGTTGCTCACAGCTTTCCTCACAGGTGGACGAAGTAATATCCTTGGAGTCTTGGGCACATGCAATGAGGGGAGGGCATTCTTTTTCTTCAAGATGAATGAAGATTCGTTGCTGGCAACTTTTGATCGTCTTTTGGCTGCAACCAGGGAAATGCTTCTCGTTCCGGCAGCAATCTCTTCCAGGGCTTCAGGAGTGAGCGGCAGGACTGAGAGAGAGTGACGCCGCACAGGATCAAAAGAATCTGGAAACGCCAAAGACCTTTTGCTTTCTTTAGAGGGATTATTAACTGTCTAAAGGGGAAAGATGAGTAAAATAATAGATTGTCATTCTGTGACCAGCAAAATTTTGTTCAGATAATTACTAAATATATGTTGAACTCCCCCTACAGGGATGTAGTCTACTGTCCAACTCTTCCTAGGCTCTTCTTCCTCTCTGTTACATTCCTGCAGTGCCATACTGTGCCCAAGTAATGGCGCCACACAGTGCTCAACAGCAGTACTGCACATTGCCCATTCAATAACAATGTGCTGTACTAATATCATATTAGTACATAGACAGGATGTTCAACTGATGCATGTAGAAACAGTAAGTGTTTGGCTGTAAAGATAGAGAGGAGTGCAACTCGAGCATGCCCGAGTCCAATCATTTGGCCATAGGCTGCGTCCATGTCTTCCTGAATTCTGTAGGTTTACATCCAACTTCTTCAGCCATCAGTATTCAAATGCCGAATGAACAGACTCGAGCATGTTTGGGTTGTGCTCATCTCTAGTACACAGTGCATTTGAAGAGGTTTCCTTCCTCATAAGGTGTAAAAGAACACTGCAGAGACACCATCACATGTCTCAGCGTCAGTGAACTAGCCAGACCTTCCTCCGAGAAGGAACAATCAACCACCCAAGCAAGATATCGATCCACAGACAGCTGTTTCGGGGTATTTGCCCCTCATCAGTGTGAAGTAGGATTCTGGCTAGTGGGAGCAATACCTAGTAAGTGCATGCAAAAGGAGGCTGGTTGACCTCAGGGAGATCAACCAAAACACTGCTGAGACACCATCACGTGTCTCAACGTCAGTGTATTCTAGAACATTGCCCCCTGGGAAATTAAATATGTAAAAGAACACTGCAGAGACACCATCACATGTCTCGGCGTCAGTGAACTAGCCAGACCTTCCTCCGGTAAGGAACAACCAAGCCAAGGAATGTCTCCAATCAAGGAAACCACCCAAGCAAGGTATCCATCCACAGACAGCTGTTTCGGGGGATATTTGCCCCTCATCAGTGTGGAGTAGGATTCTGGCTAGTGGGAACAATGCTTAGTAAGTGCATGCAAAAGGACACTGGTTGACCTCAGGGAGATCAACCAAAACACTGCAGAGACACCATCACGTGTCTCAACGTCAGTGTATTCTAGAACAATGCCACCTGATAAGGTGACGGCATGTCATTAGGATATGCAATTACTATATGATGATAAGGATTCAACCTCTAGGACCCCACTGACCCTGAGGAAGAATAAGTGCTACCGCTCCTTCATTGTTAATCCCTGCACAATGGCTGCTCCCAACCACTCGATCATGCAGGAGGCAACACCTGTCCCCTTTCTCTGTATTGGTGGAGGTATCAGAGGTCAGACCCCCACCACTGATCATATAGTGACGGCATTTTATAGCCATATAACATAACTTCACTCTATAGTATGTGCTTGCTCTCTAGTATGACCTCACCAAGGTGTTAGGTAACAAATACACCATATGGACTAAACTTTTTAACCAACCATCATCCATTCCAACATCGATATCTAAGACAAACCACAGTATAACTGACCGGATGGACTGGGGTCCTCAAATGGTGAAAAGGCGTCAGACTCAAGGAAGAATTCTGTCTTTTCGGCTTTAATACAGGAGATGATTTTGCAGTCCTACAGTCACTGGAGAAAAGATATTAGTTAGAGATGAGCGAACCTCTAGCATGCTCGAGTCGATCCGAACCCGAACTTTCGGTATTTGATTAGTGTTGGCTGCTGAACTTGGATAAAGCCCTAAGGCTATGTGGAAATCATGGATATAGTCATTGGCTGTATCCATGTTTTCCAGACAACCTTAGAGCTTTATCCAAGTTCAGCAGCCCCCGCTAATCAAATACCGAACGTTCGGGTTCGTATCGACTCGAACCCGAACCCGGTTCGCTCATCTCTAATATTAATGCTTTTATTTTCAGCCTGGTATACAATAGATAGAAATGACTATAATGCCTATGGTAGATACTCTGTTATTGTATCTCTTGTTATATGGATTATGAAACTATATGGGTGATAAGCTGTGTGTAGTAGCTACCATGATTTCTTCATTATACTATGCTCCTGCAAGAAGATAGTGATGACGACTTAAAGGGAATCCGGTAGCTGTAATTCATGTTCCAAACTGCTGACACTGTAAGATAGCTGTTAGGTCAAGGAGGCACATGGTACCTTTTATATATCTAGGAGGTACAGACATGCTCTTATTCTCTGGTACAAGGAGTCAGACGCTTGTCCAAGCCCCTTCAGCAAGCTGGAATGGGAGTAAGGAGGTGTTACAGCTTGCTGCACTTCAGGAGCTCGGGAGAGCCTCTGACTTTTTTTAATATAAAAAAATAAATATATATATATTACATATTTTCCTATGTTCTGGAATCACATGGATATATGAAAGGTACCCTATGTCTCCCTGATCTAACAGCTATCTAACAGTGTGAGTAGTTCGGAATGTGTCCCTTTAATAGACAAAAAATGAACAAGCAAGACCACCATGACTATCTGGTCAACCTTGGGTAACCTTGGTTTTATATGCGGGATCTTTGGATGTTGTGACTGCTTTGTACTAGCAACAACTAAGCCATAAGGAAATCAACTACTTCCATGGAAGCCTATATGGATGGAGTACCTGTTGCTCAGGCATTGGTATATATTGATTGCATCTGCCAATGAACCAAACAACTCCAACAATACAAAGTATATTAGAAGATTATACAAGGGAGAAGTGTAATACCTGTCTGAATCTATGGCATAAGGAGATAGGTTGTATCTTGTGCGGGAAACACCCCTCTTCTTCTTGTCACCTACTGCTTTTTCGAGTTGTTCTATATCCAGGTGCAGGAGTGAACCCCCACAATTCTCTGGGTCGACCCCATCTTGCGCTGTATGATCCTGTAAATTTATGATATCACAAAGATATGGATCAGACTGAAATAAAAACAGGTATGTTTTCTATATGCCAAAAATTGGGGTACAGCTAGCATAAGGTGGCACAAGCCAGAGCCCACTGTGCTTGGTGAGCCCATGGAGATCTAGATTAACATGCTCTACACTTCAGCCCATGGAGATCTAGGTTAACATACTCTACACTTGTCAAGCTTGTCGGGCAGAGGTAGGACCCACTGTGACTTTCAGGCCAAGGGTCCACATATGCCTGGAACTGACCCCGAATAGAGGACCAGGTGGCAGCAGGAGATTCTCACAAGTGTATAAATAGCCAATGCTTAAATACTGCACCCAATAGGCAAAACATAGTCAGCAAGAATAATACAGTATATGTTATTGTATGATGATATACTTTTAGTCTGCCTGATAACAGAGAATGCAGCTGTTCCAGCCGACCTATCGTCCCATTCTCTATTTCCTTGGCGTACGAGTGATGAAGCTTCTCCAGCAGCTCTGGACTATGAACCTTATCATCTGTAAGAGAAAAAGGAAAATATATATAAACTACCACAACTTTATTATACACATCAAATACAACTCAGGTACGACTTCTAGTAATCCAAATGCTTCTCTCCTGACTGATTTTTTTTTTGCCTGCGTACTCCTTTAAAGTCACATCCCATAGTGGTCCAGGAAGCTAAGATATGGAGTTGTTAGGTGGGGTCGGCATACTGCAGGCGAACAGTGGTTTTCTTGACCTAATGAGATTCTACCAGCCCTATTATCTCTGTAGGACTCTGTGATGATGCAGAGAGGGTATTTTTTCGGGAATGCCAGGGATAATGTATACTTCACATTACATTTCCATTTGCATGCTCGTATATGAAGGGTAAATGATCCCTAAATAGCAGAGATTTCTCCAGCATTTATTCCCTTTGACATGACCTGATTCTTTCCATCAGACTGATCTGTAATCTCAAGCTGTGCATTATGTCTCCTGCCCTATTATTATTAGTATTACTCTATACATGCGGTAATGGGTGGTCATAGAAACATAGAAGATTGTCGGCAGAAAAAGACCACTGGGTCCATATAGTCTGCCCTTTTAGCATTTCCTTCTTATTATCTTAGGATAGATATATGTTTATCCCAGGCAGGTTTAAATTCTGTTATTGTAGATTTACCGACCACATCTGCTAAAAGTTTGTTCCAAGTATCTACTACTCTTTCAGTAAAGTAATATTTTCTCACGTCAGTAGCTGTTACCTCCTAGCAGGGCCTTTTGCAGAAGGATGATTTTTTCACATAAGGACCTGTACTGCTGATAGCTCAGGATCACAAAGTCTTTCTGGTACAGCAGACTACTGTCCCTACAGGCGCTCCTGGCCCGGAGTTCTGTATTCCAGACCTGCAACTCGTGAAGTTTGTGCAGCAACCTAAAGACTTCCCGCTGGTCACCACCGAGCTGCTCCGGGATCATCTGCTCCAGCTGTGATGTCTTCAATTTAGCCTTTTCCCAATGGTGTTCCAGTTCTGCCTACAAGGGAAGGACAATCCTCACTCATTGAGAAAAGAAAAAAACATAATGCACCGAGATAGAAATGTCGGATTATTGCAAAAAGTTATGTCTCGGGAAGATATGTAATGATTAGAGATGAGCGAACCAGGTTCGGGTTCGAGTCCATCCGAACCACTACGTTCGGCATTTGATTAGCGGTGGCTGCTGAACTTGGATAAAGCTCTAAGGTTGTCTGGAAAACATAGATACAGCCAATGACTATATCCATTGTTTCCACATAGCCTTAGGGCTTCATCCAAGTTCAGCAGCCTCCGCTAATTAAATGCCGAAAGTTCGGGTTCGGATCGACTCAAGCATGCTCCAGGTTCGCTCATCTCTAGTAATGATTAAAGATTTGGTCTGACCACAAGAGGGCGCAAAAGTGTTTACTCCTGCCGGTCTTTAAAAAGTTTCTCAAATGCTACTTTATGGTTGTGTCTCACTTAGTGAGAGATTATTGACTGCTAGTACCGCCTCTACTATGCAGTTATGCAGAGATGCACAATGGTGGTGGTTCTATAATATGCTGAAATGTATGTCGGGGTTGGGGGGCCGTGTCTGGACATACTGTATTATCACTGTAAGCAGGGAATTACTACCACAGTAGCAGCCATAGTGGTTGCTATGGGGCCCACCATGTCAGGGGGCCCATCCCTGCAATACACTAGGCCTCCTGAGCTGTCATCATACTATCAAGGGAGATGCCTACCATGGGGAAGACTTTGTACTGGGGGTATTGGATACTAGGGAAGATATCTAATTTTGGGGGACACTATATACGTCAGGAGGGGGATGTCTACTATGGGGACACTAGGGGAAACACACTTAACCCCCTCCCGCCGCTGGGCAGTAAACGTAGCGACTAGAGATGAGCGAACCAGGTTTGGCTTCGAGTCGATCCGAACCCGAACGTTCGGTATTTGATTAGCGGTGGCTGCTGAACTTGGATAAAGCTCTAAGGTTGTCTGGAAAACATGGATACAGCCAATAACTATATCCATGTTTTCCACATAGCCTTAGGGCTTTATCCAACTTCAGCAGCCACCGTTAATCAAATGCCGAAAGTTCGGGTTCGGATCGACTCGAGCATGCTCCAGGTTCGCTGATCTCTAGTAGCGATGTTAATTCAGGCCGCAGGATGACATAGGCGAAAGAGCGGTGCCTGTGTTATCCGCGGCAGGTCCTGGCTATCAGTGATAGCCGGAGACCCCCCGCAACTCAGCATCAGTGCTAAAAGTTACCCCTATAGATACTGCGGTAATCACGACCGCAACATCTATAGGGCTTCTGACAGAGAATTCTCCCTCTACAGAGGGAGAATTCTCTGTCCGCTGTCTATCGGGGCTCTGCAAAGTGATCACAGAGCTCCGATGGTAGCAATGGAAACCGGAAGCCTCAGGCTTCCTGTTTCCTGGCTACGGAAGCCGGCAAGGGGAGGGAGGGAAGGCTGGGTGCGTGAGGGGCGCAACCTTGAGCTCTTCCCCCTCCACTCTCTATCCTGACGCTGTCACAAGATTGTAACAGTATCAGGGGACAGAGGTGAGGGGGCAGACATAGTGACATCAGCTTATGGGATCATTATGATCCCATAAGCTGATGTCCTAAAACGACCTGGGCATTGATGCATCAATGACCCCAGGTCGTAAAAGGGTTAATGTTTGCTCATCTCTAATAAAGACCCATCATCCATGTCATCTATACCATCAGAGAAGCTGTTTTCTTCTGCTCGGCAAGAAGCGTGTTAATTTCTTCTCTGGCCATCATGACTTCAGGAGGCTCAACCACATCAGCTTCTTCTTCCTCCTCTTCGTCACCTGCATCTAACACTATATCCTCAGACGCCTTCTCTCTCCTTGGTCGGGTGGACTCCTGAGCTTTCTCCTGCTCCCAGCTACATCAAGCAGGTAAAAAAAAAGCACAGGATGACTACTAAGATACAATTCTACTTGAAAAGCTTTCATTTTGCAATAATGATATAGCAGGTGTGTAAAATGTCGCATTACAGCGATATCCTGCTGTGTATCTATCGGACCCATTCCCACACAGCTGGAATAAATTGTATAACACAGATACCGAGATACAAGTCCATCGAGTTCAGTCTATTTTCTTTTCTTGCTAAGTTGGTCTATAAGAATGGTGACATAAAATCCTATGATATCCTCCCCCTGCTGGGAAAATACATTCTTTCCTGAATGAAATTGGATTGAAACCTTGGACTAGCCAGGACCTGGAAACACCCAATACACTGGCAGGAAAGAGTACGTGAATCCTGTGAATTTCCTGGATTACCGCATTGATTACTTATAAAACATGGACGGGTTGTTACTTTAATAAAGCTTAAATGGTTAATTAGAGCTAAACACTAATCGAGCTAAAATATAATTATAATAATACACACAAAGCTGTACAGTTCATGTCTTTGACCGAGCACATTCGGTAAACATCCACAGTGTAGAGGGGGGGAAAAAGAGTGCCCCCCCCCCCAGCAGTCGCCTCCACCAAACATTTCTTGTGGCTGCAAATATATTTTGCACAATAATGAAGAGGAAATTTGGACGAATCTCTTCTTGAGATCGAGGAGGGGGTGTCTAACCGAATACGTTCTGTGGAATGGGGCCTATACTCCCTATCTACCTCAGCCAAAGGACACAGAAAGAGCATTGGGGAGGTAAGGATAACATGTTTATCATGTTTTATATAAGGTCAGCACTTTATGAAAAGTTTTTGAGTGTCGGAGTACCCCTTTAATGGACAAACGTCTTTGTCATGGTGTTAATGCCAGTACAGGTATGGTAGACTGGGCCTAATACACTTCTAAGCAGAAGTACCATATACATTGAATCTCACACAAAAAAGTGTTAGTGTGGTGTGCTGGCTTTTGGATTGCTTCTAGTGTGTCACATCTCTTACCAGCACTCCTCCATCTATGAGCCTGTCCTAATGCAGTCAGTACACTCACAAACTGTGCACACCGTGACATAATCCACAGCTAAACATAATACTCACTCGGCAATGGTGGCCAGATGTCTTATGGCATCAATCCGCATCTCCATATTAGCATTGTTCAGCTGCAGGAGGCTGCGTCTCACCTCCATATGTTCCTGAAAAGCGATGATAATCTGTTCTTCCAAACTGGTAGGATCTTGATCTGATGAATCGTTCTGATTCTCATTCTCTATGGAAGAACGTATTAGTATATTACAAATATGGCGATCATTAACGTTCTCTGTTTAGGGTAGCAGCTTTTTCTTTTGCCAAACCCCTTGTCACATACACGCCTTGTATGTAGTCTCTCTATTCTGTTGCAAACATTCACATTTCTTGTGGCAAAAATACATATGTTCTTTGCAGGAGTAAATTACATGTTACACTATGCAGTTTCCTGATGGAAACACAACATGTGGGTTAAAGCCCTCTAGGCACAATCATACAGAGATTAGTAGGAACCAGGGTCTAGTTGGCTTCATCTTTCCCTTCCATTTTGAGTACTACTTTGAAGTCCCATGTGTTATGCTGCTGTAGGGCCACACTGTGTTTTTACAGTACTTTTATTGGGGGTGTGGGGCGGATGCAAAAAAATGTAAACGGATCCTTTAAAAAAAAAATTAAAAATCAGCGTACACAAAAATGTGGTTGACCGTGTTTTTCTGTACATTAAAAGTAACCATTTAAAAAAGAATCTGTTAAACAGACTGCAAAAACGCAGTGTGAACCTACCCTTACAAAAATTTTAATTTCCTGGAGTCCATAGGCAGGCATTTGAAGAGTACACAGGTTCCTGGTCTGCTGATCAGCTATATAGGGTGGATACAATTTATTGGTAATAAATCTGTCTCTGTTTGATTGTACACTCTAAGGCCCTATTCCACGGGCCGAGCAACGATGTAAACGAGCGCCGATCTGCTAGATCGGTACTGAAATGAAAAGAAGGGAGACAGGGGGCGCTTCCTCGTATAATAAAAGGTGACCAGGTGGATGGAAGGGATCTGCTAGATCGGCGCTCGTTTACTGGACCTATTCCACGGGCCGAGCAACGATGTAAACGAGCGCCGATCTGCTAGATCGGTGCTCGTTTACTGGGCCTATTCCACGGCCCCGATGATCGTGAAACAAGGGCTGCAAGGACATCATTACCGATGTTCTTGCAGCCCTTGTTTCATACATTACCTGTCCAGGCGCAGGTCTTCTTCTCCCGGTCCCGCACGGCAGCATCGGCTTCGGAGCGGAGCTGTCTGAACTGACAGACCGCTCAGCCAATCACTGGCCGCGGCGTTTCCGGACAGTGATTGGCTGAGCGTTCTGTAAGTTCAGACAGCCCCGCTCCGAAGCTGATGCTGCCGCGCGGGACCGGGAGAATAAGACCTGCGTCTGGACAGGTAATGTATGGTTCTGCTGAAATCGTCGGTCGCCGCCGCGCACCGCTATTCAACCGTAGCAACAAGCTGGTGGCGAATGACGATTTTAAGTCTGAACCTAAATGAACGATCAGCCGATGACACGATCATCGGCTGATCGTTCTCTCTATTCCACGGAGTGAAAATCGGCAGAATCGGGCCGAAATAGGGCCCTAAGCCATGTGTTGTGCTGCCTACAGACTTCAGGAAATTAAAATTTCAAACTAAATTTTAGTTCTTTTTCAATAATCTAACCTAACCATGCCATGTAAATAATAACTTGGCAAGTTTGATTTAAATAATAGTTCCCATCGCTCCCTGCTCAAAGAATTGACATGTCAATTCTTTGAGCAGAAAACCACGGAGAGCGGAGGCGCGCGAGCCCTCCCATAGACACACTGTGTGAGACTGAGGCAGGCGGAATTCTGCAGAATTCTGCCACTTTTGCTCCGTGTGAACTGGCCCTAATACTTTGTTTCCACTCTGGTGATGCTTCAGGGAAATTGACCACTTGATATTGAGTCCCCACACAAATTATGCCTATCACTATGGGTCCCAGTAGGAGGACAGCTTGTAAGTTAGAGGACCATTCTAACAACAAGGGGGTGTCCAAAATAAACACCATTTTGGGGTAAATTTGTGCTTGTTGCTATGCAGAGACTGTTAAAGCAGATGTAACTAATGTGCTCACATTGGGGGAAATTTATTATTTCCTGTGCCCACAGCAAAACCTGTAGGCCCACATGAGACTTTTTTGGGACGTTTACATTTCAAAATACATGCCAGAATACAGCATGTGCACATATACTTAGAGATGAGAATACCTCGTCTGGCTCGGATCTTCAGCCCCATGTCTTTCATCTCCCTCAGCTCTCGCCCGTACTGTCTAATGCTGCTCTGTAGCTGATGGATCTCCCGGTTAAGGTTGGCGATTAATCCACTGTAGCGAGTAATGTGCTGTGCCACGCTCTCATAGTTTCTCTTCACCTGGAGGAGAAAAAGATTTTGACAAAGATTTATTTATGGGAAGATGGAGAGAAACATGATTTACAGTCTACAGATAGCAGATAAAGGGGCAAGACCAGAGAGGTGTGCAGTTGCTTTTTAGACAAATCCCTCCTGTCCCGCACATAGAGCGCCAGTCAGCTGAGTAGAGAAGAGGTGCTAAGTCTGCTGGCTCAAAAAGTTATACTAGACCATTATGCTCCCCATACCAATGCTCCTGTGCTGAGGAAATGAATATGGGTGGTAACCTTAGTGTTGATTGGCGCTACCAGTTAACAAATCTCACTTACCCCTGTAACCTGCGCCTCGTACCCCCTGTGGCACAGCTTTACATAATGAAGATGCACATAGTATATGCATACATTCCTATATGCTGTGCCCCCACCTATCCACTATATTCATCTCCCCCGGCTCACCCTGTTCTTGATGTTCTTGGCTCGGCTGGCATAGATCAGCGTGGTGCGGGACTCCTCAAACGCGGCAGCTGCAGGACTGATGTGCACTATCATGACCGTCCTGCTGTTCCCGCCTAATGCATCCTATAAATGAGAGAACATTAACATTTGTAATGAGAATTTTACTGATATACACCGAATCTTATATTTAATTACAAAGCCATAATGGGTATAAACAGGTCCCAGCTCAGAGATATTCAGGGAATATTAAAAGATTGTTTTATTGTTGTAAAAGCATCAATGAGCTATGGGGATTGTGATAACTGTGTAAAATAAGCAGTCTCCAGCTGGTGATTCTCCTGTGGCGGTAAAACTACAACCCCCAGCATGCCTTGGGAGATAAAGAAACAAATTTTGAACTTTTAGGCTTTAAAAAAATACTAAGAAAAATGTATATATATATATATAGAGAGAGAGAGAGAGAGAGAGAGAGAGAGCTGTCTGCTTCCTGTTCTGTCTATGGAGATGCCACAACTCTAGTGACCAGCTGACACCATTCCAATCTGATACTTATGATCTATCTTATCAGTAAATTTTGCCCAAAAAGCCCCTTTAAGCAGTTGCGTACACATGGGGATTGTCACCCCGAGCCCCCTATGTGGCTAACCTGCTCAGTCATAGGTGTGATACCACAGATACAGGTTCAGGAGTCTTGGAAAGCTGATTGACAACCTTTATGATGACAATTACAAAGGTTGTCACCTACACCAGGTAGACATCAGGCGTCATATCAGTCACTTGTGGACCTTGTCACACCAGGGACGTACCTTTAAGAGTCGGGTAAGTTTGCTGTCTCTGTAGTTTATATGATGAGCATGGCTCCCCCCGCGCTCGCTCAGTGCTGTTATACAGTTTCCTAATGCTAACAGCGAGCGGTTAATATGTGCCCCTTCCTTCATCCGCTGGCCTCGGTTTTGTGTCTATAAGAAAAAAAATACCGAAAGCAAAATGTCATTAGGACATAAAACTCTAAATTACAACTAATAATAGAAAGGAATTCTCTCAGTTTATTACAGCTAACACAAGAGTATGGTTTAGGATGATAAGAAGTGATATGGCCCAAGGATGGCGCTTTTTAATTGTGTTCATGGTTTTATTGTTATTATAAAGTTTATCTTAAATTCAACTTTTCTATCAATTTTATTGGTCCAGTGTATATATATAAAAAGTAAAGTGACTCTAGAAGTAATTGGAGTTAAGCGGACTTGGCGAACTGTTCAGGTTCGTCAACATTCTTCAAACCCGAATGTTCGGCTTATGACTCCCGGTGGCTGGAGTTGGTGGCCGTCCTAGGGCTGCCAGGAAAAATGATACATGTATCCATGTTTTCCAGGAATCCCAATGGCTGCATCCAACTAATTTAGCCACTGGGAGTCAAATGCCGAACATTCAGGTTCAGAGAATGTTGCCGAACCCAAACAGTTTGGCTTCTATACAGACCTGTCATTATTATAGTTACACCATGTTCTCACATTGTTCATGGGACCATTTTCAGGTCAAATATTTATGGTTCAAAAAATGTCTCCAAAATGGCTGAACTTTATTAAATTCAATGGAAAAAGCGTCTTAGTTCCCACCCACTGTAATTCTACAGCCATAATTAATACTGCTGTGACATTTAATGGGCGCTTGATAAGTTGTAAGTTCACGCGGACATCTGCATTTAAATATAGGGTCAAAAAATTACAAAGAAAATTAATAAATAATTGAAAAGAACAAAAAGGAGGCTTATGTTTTTTTAACTTGGAAAAGTTCTATTTTAGGCTTAACCGTTTTACGACCATGGGTCATTGATTCCTCAATGCCCCTGTCGTTTTAGGACATCAGCTTGTGGGATCATAATGATCCCATAAGCTGATATCCCTATGTCTGCCCCCTCTCCTCTGTTCCCTGCCACTGTTACAATCTTGTGACAGCGGCAGGGGAAAGAGGGGAGGGGGCAGAGCTCATGGACGCGTGCCCTGCCTTCCTTACCTCCCCCGGCTGGCCTCCGTAGCCAAGAAACCAGAAGCCTGAGATCACTTTGCAGAGCCCTGATGGACAGCGGACAGAGAATTCTCCCTCTGTAGAGGGAGAATTCTCTGTCAGAAGCCCTATAGATGCTGCAGTCGTGCTGACCGCCTTATTTATAACTCTCAGCACCTGAGAGCGGCTCCTGCACCTGTGTCAACCTGCGGCATAAATTAATGTCGCTGCAGCCTCAGGCAGAGGCTGCAACAACGTTAATTTACAGTGCAGCGGCGGGAGGGGGTTAAAGTTATACTATCCCTCTCCATACTTTTGCTTCATCTAATTGGTAAAGAGTGTCAAATAGGCGGGGCTTCATGGCAGTTGGGCCCCATTTCCCCGCTGGGGGGAGGGCTAAACTGCCATGAAGCTCCGCCTAGACAATACTGTCCATTAAGCGATTTTAGAGCAGAATGCAGACAGGTAGACAGGTATACAGGTATATTTCAAATGTGCAGCATCTTAGCTCGTAGATGGTAAGGAGAACTGCACATAGAGTAAAGGGGATGACAGTATCACTTTAAAAGGAGTCTGAAAAAAACTATGTAAACATTCACCTACAAGACAGAAAAAAGAAATCAAGAAGACGGGAACAGATGGACGGAAGTATGACTGCAGATGAGACTGCATATGGCCTATTAGTAGTCTATCACTCTTATGTAAGCACTATTCCTCCTCTCTAAACACAGACAACTTCTATACCGCCCAACACTCCTATTTTTAACCTGCACCCATATACCTGTTGTCTGTGTTTGGAGAGGAGGAATTGTGTTTGCATTGACCCTTGTGGATTATACAAGAGTGGCTGCGGTTATTGCCTTTGTGCCTATCACATTACACTACTGGAGACTTGTGCTCATGTCTTGCACAACAATACCAGGTGAGAGTCACATTTCTATGTCTTTATTTTTTTATTATTTTAAGTTTTTCTGCACCAAGCAGCACCACCCTCTTTTGTTTTCTTAGTATCACTCATATGTGACATGGTAATGGATGGGGAACCACAGTGAAAACATGAGGCAAATGAGGCAACTGGGGCTTCCACCATAACTATTACTGTTGGTGTTTGGAGACAGTCAGCAGGGTCACAATCCTTGGTGCACTAGATCACCCAGCACCACTGATCACCACATTCGATTGTCTATGTATCCTCCACCTGTGCACAGATATCTAATCACAGTATCTTAAAGGGAACCTACCATCATAAAAATGCCATCTAATCTAGTGGCACCAAGTTAGGGCCAGTTCACACGGAGTAAAAAAGGCAGAATTCCGCAATGTCAATTCTTTGAGCGGAGAGGCGCGGAGAGCAAAGGCGCGCAAGCCTTCCCATAAAAAGCAAGTATGACACGAAGGCCGAATTCCGCCCTTTTTACTCCGTGTGAACTGGCCCTTATACAGCAGGAATTGCTGATCAGATTTATACACATCTTTGTGGGGAAAAATAATTCAATATAACTTGTAACCTATTGATAAAAGTTCAGTTCAGTAAAGTTCAGTTCCCATTCAACGATAGAAACACCTACTGGACACCTAAGACTGGAAAGTTTAGAGAGTTTAATCAATGAAGTTATACTCTGTATATTCTAAAATCTATTCTCACAGAGAAAGATATCAATCTTCTCAGCTCCTCCTTCTTTATAACATGGTGCCCATAGATTTGATTGATAGTATTTTCATGGTGATAAGTTCCCTTTAAGAGTCTATTAGTGTTCCCTTTAAGAGTCTATGACCAGAAGGTATGAGATGGAATTGGAAAGCCAAGGTGGAAGCTGGTGACGACTGCTTCCTCTGCCGATACCAGTGGATCTTAGGAGCCATATTGGAATACAATAAAAAAAGAAGCTAATACCTGGGCTGCTCTCTCCGACCCTGCGAGATCGATCATGAACAGCTTTCCTGTCCTCAGTTCATCATGGACATTGTGTGATTTGCTCCTGTATTTCACAATGACTTGTAGTACCGCGTGGGACCGGGAGGAGGTCTTGTTAGCAGCTGTAGGTTCTTGTGTCCGATGTCGGTTTCCTTTTTTTAACAAAACTATGGACTAGATAAGACAGAGCAGCGTAGTGGTAAGTATGCATTAGGCAACTTAAACCTCCTGTCACTTCCCAGCAGTTATCTCATTGCTTTAACAGGTACGGTTAAAATAACAGGTAGTACCTTCACTATGAAGATCCTTTTAAATTTACAGATTTGTCAGCCATGGGCGGCCACAAGCGAGATCAGTGCTTGTTTGCAGTGCCTTTATTCAGCACGACAAATCAAGCAGCCGTGCTGTCAGTTTGAACATTACAAGCAGTGTATACTTACCATCTGCGCTGCTTGAGATCCGGCATCCAGCTTTCCGGTCTTCAGGCTGCCAGCTGTATTTTCAGGCCCCAACTCCTCCAGCTGTCAATCATTCTGGAGGAGGCAGCGGTCAAGCAGAGTATTGCTGGAATGCCGGATTACAAGCAGCACTGAAAGTAAGTATACACTGCATGTGATCTTATTACTGACAGCACAGATATATACATATGTGTTCTGTCAGATTCCCTTTATCATTAATGGCCACACATAACCCTGTTTACACAGGAAGATGTGCGGCCCATAACGATAAATTTGAAGCAGGCTTAAAAGATACACTCAAACGAGCTGATCACTATCACTTTTACACGGGCTGATTATTGGCCACAGGAGATTTTTTTAGGGTGTTTATATTATTATCCTTGTCTCTAAAGGCGTATATTATTCCTGTTAGCAAAAGTGCTAACTATCCAAGATCCAGCAATGCCAATGGACTGTAATAGGACAATCTCAGGAGTAGATATGAGGGAACGTCCTAAAATTAATTTCGGTCTGCTTCAATAGAATTAGCCATCAGACTTGATTCAGTTCAAATAAATTTGGTCTAAATTAAAAGTGTCCGAATATCTTCAAAAATAGGTTTATTGTTTTTTTTATGTCTATCCTGTGCAGTGCGGGGTTCCCACAAGCAGCCGTGCAGCGATAAGCATGATGGACAAGGCAGAAGATGTGTAGCTTTGTGGGGCTAGAAGTAGTGGAAGTGTGGAAGATTATATGAGGCTGATGTTGGTGTGAACAAACGCTTTATAGAATGCAAAACATACAATTACATATATTGATATTACATCACAACTTTCAGCATTCTGGGAGTTGTAGTGTAACAGCAGCAGGACTATAGCTGGAAACCATAGCTTTAGATTCAGTACTGCTTGCTAGTGGTTTCTGTGCAGACAGCGCCGACTGGTGGTGATATTTGGAAACAACATGTTTTTACAGTATTCACCTCTTCAGCATTGTGAGTGAAGACTTCAGTAATCCCGGCAATCTGTATGTTTCCTTTAGTGTCCTCTCTAAGCTCCAAAAACCCAGAAGAAGGGTTTATAAGGTCACGGATTAACTCATTGTAGATCTGCAAGTTTAAAGAAGCGACATCAGTCACATTAACCAATGCATTGTCTACGATGCACATCAAGAGAGGGGAAACATTGATGTTATAATATAAAAAGCAAATAAAACCTCAAAAAATTCAAGAATTTACCAGTAATCCTTGAGATAATGCATAAGGAACAATTCCCTAGTATAGTATAATTATTACATGCAATAATCATTCCATGATATTAAAGGGAAAGTCTGGAGAAAATTTTTATTAAAGTATTGTATTGCCCCCCAAAAGTTATACAAATCACCAATATACACTTATTATGGGAAATGCTTATAAAGTGCTTTTTTCCCTGCACTTACTACTGCATCAAGGCTTCACTTCCTGGATAACATGGTGATGTCATTTCCTGGATAAAATTGTAATGTCACTTCCTGTCCCATGTTTTGAGACTGGTAACTGAGACTCCACGGAGCGTTCTTTTGCATATTTAAATTTATAGGGGGCAATGCATCAGTGGAGACTCTTCAGTGAGCACTCCATTTGATTTTTTTTTGTCGCTGGACTCCCTGAGCTTAGCGATTGCTGTGTTTTGTTGGTCTATTTTTCATTGCCCCTGCTAGCCAGAATCCTACTCCACACTGACGAGGGGCAACTACCCCGAAACGATCGTCTGTGGATGGATGCCTGCCTTGGTAAACCCTTGTCATGTCGCAATACTCGCCACAGAGTTAGACTTTGACGCAAAAGGGGCCACCCTGGTATTTCCCTATTTATGTTCCAATACTCGCAACCGAGTGGGACTTAAGGGGCTACGTATCAGGGTGGTTTGGTGTTCTCCCCACTGGGAGGCACCCCCTTGGCAATAGGCTTCCCTCCCCTGGAGGGATATCTGGCTATTCCTGTGTTTTGAGACTCGTAACTGAGACTTCACGGACCCTTCTTTTGCATATTTAAATTTATAGGGGGCAATGCATCAGTGGAGACTCTTCAGTGAGTACTCCATTTGATTTTTTTGTCGCTGGTCTCCCTGAGCTTAGCGATTGCTGTGTTTTGTTGCACTTCCTGGATAAGATGGTGATGTCACTTTCTGGATACAATGGGGATGTCACTTCCTGGATAACATGGTGATGTCACTTCCTGGATTACATGGTGATGTCACTTCCTGGATAACATGGTGATGTCACGCCCCCACTCCCAGAGCTGTGCGGGCTGTGGCTGCTGGAGAGGATGATGGCAGAGGGATGCTCAGTGTCCTTCCAGTGCCCTGTGTCCCTCAGTGTCCCCCTGCCATCATCCTCTCCAGCAGCCACAGCCCGCACAGCTCTGGGAGTCGGGGCGTGACATCATTATGTAATCCAGGAAGTGACATCACCATGTTATCCAGGAAGTGACATCACCATGTTATCCAGAAAGTGACATCACCATGTTATCCAGGAAGTGACATCACCATGTTATCCAGGAAGTGACATTTCCATGTTATCCAGGAAGTGACATCACCATGTTATCCAGGAAGTGACATCACCATGTTATCCAGGAAGTGACGCCTTGATGCAATAGCAAGTGCAGGGAAAAAGCACTTTATAAGCATTTCTCGTAATAAGTGTATATTGGTGATTTCTTTGTATAACTTTTGGGGGGCAATACAATACTTTAATAAAAATTTTCTACGGACTTCTCCTTTAACTATTATAGTAAGCGAACTCCAACATTTTCCTAGTCAGACATAACACTCCTTAAAGGGACAGTCCAACAAAAGACATTAATGTATTGCCATGTCCCTATAGACCAGTGCTTCTCAATTCCAGTCCTCCATGTTTTGAGGATTTCCTTAGTATTTCACAGGTGATATAATTATACTCAGTGCATCAGGTATTAGTACAGGTGTTCTTTGTATGGGATAGCCTCAAAACATGACCTGTTGGTGAGGCCTGAGGACTGGAATTGAGAAGCACTGCTATAGACAACACTTCAGGGGGTAAAAGTCCCAGCATTCTTTGCAAACTCAATTTGCTCAGAGCTCTCTATAGTATAACAGGATGGACTGGGAGCTCAGAGGTGATAGAGGCGAGTCCATCAACAAGCTTATCGATTGTTTCTATTGACACCCAGCAGTCCTGGGCTATATTATTGAGTGGCCCAAATCTCTTCCCTTTGCATAGGCTACCCAACCCTGATACACGCTCCTCAACACTGAAATTGCAATGCAAAGAAGGAAAACTTGTGGAATTATGAAAATCACAGGATCGACAGACGTGCTAATGATATGCAAATGATAACAAAATGCTAAAAATGATAAAATATGAACCATCTTGATATATTCCTTATTGAGTATGAGCGTCATGTACAGCATACACACACTTTAACACCTTGATGTTACTAATGGTTGTTGCTCTAAATGCACTTGGACACGTAGATCATCAAGATCCTATTGCAATTGGTGATCAGCAGTGTACCGGGAATAAATACTAGAGGGGTCCGGCTCCTGTACATTATGTCCCCTCACACCATAATCCCAGGAGCAGGATTAGTGTGATGTTCCCTCATTGCAACCTTTATGGCATCTAGCCCAATGTCATGCAAGCCCCTTCTAGCACCTTAGTTTGTGACGTGGTGAAGTGGTGATAACTGGTACGTGTAACGAGTGTGTACCCACTGTGCCACCCTACAGGTTTGCCTTAAGGCTTTTTCATGGAGAGGAGTCTAAGTGCCCTCTAGGTCACACTTTATCCTGCTCCTGGATGTGGAAGATGGACTTCTGGACATTAGGTTGCAAATGTGGTTGTGGTGTGAGTAGCAGGTGACCCCCAAGAACCACACAGAGTTGGTGCTAGGCACCAGGGAACAGGCCAAGTATACATGGTCAGCAAGCCGGGTCATCAGCAGGAGAAACAGCACAATACCAGGGATGAGGCAGGAATCATAGTCAGACAAGCGAAGGGTCACAGCAGACGGCTTCACAGGCAGGTCAGACAATCCAATTCAGCAACAGGAGAGGCACATGATATAAACAGGGGTCAGGCAGTAGGCATAATCCAAAGAACAAGCATGGGTCAGAATTCAGGGAGAACCAGCAGAATAGCAAAAACGCACCTTCACTTGGAATGCAGCAATGCAATAATGCTCAGGCAAGGAGGGGCGGGTGGAGCTAGTTTAAATAGGTGCAGGTGGCTCTGGATTGGTGGGCAGCAGTAGCTGTCTCTGTAAATCCAGAGGAGTTGGTCACATGTACACCCTTGTGGCCAGAAGCACCATTGAAGACGGGACCAAAAGGAGGAAGATAGGGACAAGCAGCCCCAGGACCAACACAGAACTCAGCAGAGGAGGAGACAGGAGCACAGTAGAGGCAAGTGAAAACTGAATGGTACCAAGGGCAGTGAGTAGCGGGGCACAGTTCTAGTATGCCAATAAACAGGAGGCATCATACAATCATACTGTACCAACTTCATCCAATTTCTGTTTCAGGTGGCTAAAAAAATCTGTTTTTGATCTGGCTTTTATACCACTGATTCCCTTCCACATCCAGACTGTAGCTAGGTGCCTAAAAAAAGTGAGAATTTGCATATAATCTTAGTGACAGCCGCTGATTCTTTGATCTTTATAACCTTATAGCTTGTCCTTCTTGGTTCTGCAATTTCAATGTTGAGTATTGTGAATACCAGCAGTTTAGCACAAGGGCAGAAACAAAGGACACATATAACAATACGTCATGTATACGGCCCACGTTTACCTCCAGGTAGGACACTGATACAGAATAATCTGTGCCGTCACTAATCTCCTCCATGGTCCTGAAGAGATCGTTCAGAGTTCTGTAGAATATTCCTGGCTCACCATCTATTCCCAGCATAGTGTATGTCTTACCTGTACCTAATATAAGAAACATTTCATACATAATCAATTGTCTTAGAAAAGTAAGAAATAATATGAAAAAACCTACAGGGGCTGGCAGGGCATGCTGGGAGTAATAGTTTTACAGCAGCTGGAGAGACACAAGTTGAAATAACTGATCTAGAAGTATTACATCCTGAGCTTATCATTGTGTAACCAACTGGAGACTTCCAAGGAAGATCAGCAGGAAGCAATCACCCCCTTCCCCCCACTCTTAGCTTGTGTTATATTCTGCTCCCTCTCACCTTGGTTTCTATAAAGATTTTATGTGTGTGTGTGTGTGTGTGTGTGTGTGTGTGTGTGTGTGTGTGCCTTTATATAATCTATGTGAAGCTACTCTGCACTACTTCAATCTTATGTTTTGGTGAACTAAGTGCAAGTGTCATGATGTTGTGATAGATAGATAGATTGTGAGTAGAGATGAGCGAACCTGGAGCATGCTCGAGCCGATCCGAACCCGAACTTTCGGCATTTGATTAGCGGTGGCTGCTGAAGTTGGATAAAGCCCTAAGGCTATGTGGAAAACATGGATATAGTCATTGGCTGTATCCATGTTTTCCAGACAACCTTAGAGCTTTATCCAAGTTCAGCAGCCACCGCTAATCAAATGCCGATCATTCGGGTTCGGATCGACTCAAACCCGAACCCAGTTCACTCATCTCTTATTGTGAGCCCTCGCGATCAGGGTCCTCTTCCCCCATGTACCAGTCTGCCATTTGCCTTCATATAATGTGTTTTGATCTTGTAATGTTCCTGTTTGTTACCCCTATCTATTGTATAGCGCTCTGGAATTAAGGGCGCTTTATAAATAAATAATAATAATAATGAGAATAGTAAAAAAAAATAGATAGATTCTAGATAGATAGATAGATAGATAGATAGATAGATAGATAGATAGATATGCAACAAGATTGTAGGCAGCACTGCTACAAAGTCTAATAGTGTGGTGGGTGCCGCCTGGAAGATCTCAACCAAAGATCAATGTAGTTATCCAAAGTAAGGCCAACAGCACTCCCGAACTTCAGAGAAAACATGAAATTTATTCCATGAAAAACAAAGTGCAGCACAGCAAAGAAAAGCACTTTTATTTTTGCTGTGCTGCACTTTGTTTTCGATAGATAGATAGGATAGATAGATAGATAGATAGATAGATAGGAGATAGATAGATAGATAGATAGATAGGAAAGAAGGAAATAGGGAGATAGATAGATATGCAACAAGATGGTAGGCAGCACTGCTACAAAAGTCTAATAGTGTGGTAGGTGCTGCCTGGAAGATCTCAACCAAAGATCAAGGTAGTTATCCAAAGTAATGCCAACAGCACTCCCGAACTTCAAAGAAAAAGTGCAATTTATTCCATGAAAAACAAAGTGCAGAACAGCAAAGAAAAGCGCTTTTCTTTGCTGTGCTGCACTTTGTTTTTCATGAGATAGATAGAAGAAGCAGCACAGCTAGAATGGAGTTTGTTGGTGCCAGCAGACCTAGATCCTGACTTCAGACCAAAGGAAGTAATCATAGTGTAGTACTCTAACCGACACGTCTGTTATGTGGCTCCACGACACCATTTTCAAGCATTTGAAAAACTGTGAAGTGAAGCCACTGAAATGTTGCGTCTGTTCGAGTGCTACACTATGTTTGAAAATTAATCACAGTTTCACCTATATTGTTGGAGTGCCATAGATAATGATAGGGAGATGATAGATTACCTGTGGGGCCATATGCAAAGACAGTGGCGTTGTACCCAGAAACGATGCCTTCAACCAGGCTTTTTGTAGTTGATTCATACACACAGTCCTAGAGAGACACATTTAATACCTTACATCATGTTATACTTATAGCCAATAAAGAACTTTTTCTAAAAGAGACTGCTTTATAGAGGGTTTTTTTTCCACAAAATCTATTATACCCCACCCAATCTATAGAGAGGGAAGAACTGGGACCCTTTACCTGCCCTGGTGGTCTACAGGCTCCTTCAGTCATATATTTGGGTTCTGCCACACTATTCTTAGTTTCTGGGCAGAAGTAATAACATGTATGGAGCAGACAGTGGGCTTACCCTGTATGCTGGACTCCAAAGTCTGTCTCCTTGATTGATGGTGGACAAGTGAAACATGAAGACCCTTTCTATTCTATGCCGCAAAAACTATCATCTATTTAAACTGGAGACCTACTAAGGGGATAATATGGACACCAATTTTGTGCACATTGCCGCCCCAAGTCCGATGTCCTGAACCAACTGCTGTCATTTGGGACATCAGACCAGAAGTCAGGGCAGGATTTGTAGGGGTAATACATCAAAAGTTTTGATTGGTCAGGGTCTGGGTGTTCAGGTATTGTTAGAGCTAGAGCGGGAAGCACCTAGCTAAGCTTTTCTCACAGCTCTAGCTAATGATCTGATGGGTGTGGATACCCAGACCCTACCAAAAATTTTGATATGTCTTTAGGAATTGTCAAAAGTTTGATAGAGACCCTTAAACCTCATGTCTTTATACCTTTAGAGCTGAAACCCTTCTATGTATGTGATGGAGCTAAAAAAAACAGGTATATTTCTGCATACCCAACCATGGCTAGAATATAGTTATATATACCTGGGAAGCATACTGATCCATTACTGCATCAAACACAAAGGTTCTCTGCCTGGAACGATTCGCCCTCCACACATCATCTGGATCTTCATTCGGATCCTTCAGCAGTAACATCTGTGAGTGAGGTGGAATAAAGGAAAGCTCAGCTGGTTATACTAGACACCTATTATCTGTGGCCATTTCTATAGTGTTAACCATTCCCTATAACAGAATATTCCATCCAATCAACATACACATGCTACAACCTTGTGAAGAAAAGGTGACCACGAAAAGGAAAACATTTATTTAGCTGACAGATACTTCTCCCAATCCCCTGTATACAAGTGTGGTGAGCCCCTGAAGGATGTTATAGCGGTGGGACGGCCGGTCACTTGCTAGATGGAAGTGTGACGCCACTTCTATGGTGGATGGCCGAGATACAGCCGGACCTTAAGGTTTTGTCACGTGACACCAGTGCCTGGTGGGCACACTGGTGTGATGGCACGTCTGCTTTTGAGGTGTAAGGCCAGTTGTACCCTTTTCCCCTGTGGTCGGTGTCCTGTCAGGTTGCTACTGGGTCCCTTGGGATTGTGTAGTCATGGATGATATAGTCACAGGTGGCCAGAGAGGTGTAGTGACCTTCCCGGATAGTAGGACCCGTCACCAGGGGCGTAACTACCACTATAGCAGCCATAGCAGCTGCTAGGGGGCCCGCTGCATTAGGGGGCCCCATGGCCTGCTTCTGCAATACACTGGGCCCCATGAACCGTCATCATATGCAGCACACGGTGGCCGAGCTGGCTTCCCCGGTTTTGCAAATGTGCCTTTAATTACAAGCACTCCTGACCAGCGCTTGCAGTTATGTAGTTGTGACTACACTTGATGCTTTAGTGGTAAGTCGGGGGGGGGGGGGCAATCAAAAGTTTGCTATGGGG
This sequence comes from Dendropsophus ebraccatus, assembly GCF_027789765.1. Lineage (NCBI taxonomy): Eukaryota > Metazoa > Chordata > Amphibia > Anura > Hylidae > Dendropsophus > Dendropsophus ebraccatus. The sequence goes on along the minus strand of NC_091462.1, from coordinate 96,389,700 downwards.
CCCCGTCATTTTTAGTTACGCCCCTGCCCGTCACCCACAGAAAGGGGAAATGTCCCAAGGTTGCGGTGTATATGCTGTGCAGGTGGTAGTGAATAATCACAGACTCCATGGATAACGACTTGCTTTACTATTGGCAAATGTGTAACAGGTAATACAGATGAGCTCGGATATACACTTGATAAAGTTCCAATAAATATTCAAGCATAGAACCACCAGATCTGTGTGATAAGTGCTGAGTAGGATATAGTAGAGTTGATAGAGTTGTACTGAGGTAGCGTAGTAGAGAGGAGGGTGCCGTTAGAGTCTCAACCCAAGTAGTAATGTGCTCTGCCTTTCTATAGTCTTCACACCACCTTATGCCCACTAGCTTTGGCTGAACCGTACTAAAAGGTGACACAGGCCCCAGACCTTGTTACCTGGGATGAGCAGAGTGCTCACGGTTCCCTGGCTGACACTCACGCTGCAAGATGGAGTTCCTAGACTTTACAGTAACTTTGCTCCACCCGGATTAGTTACTATTATTAGAACTGCGTCCTTCCTTCACAGAATGTCGACTAAGACTCCTCTTTCACCCAAGGGACTAGCTTCCTATCCAGTGTGTAAGGCGCGCTGTGGTTGGGTGGAAAGAGTGCAAAAGAAGAGCAGAAAGGGAAGAGATAATAGGACAGAAGAAAGTAAAGATCCTACTGGTTCACTGATTCTGGTACACATAAGCACAATAACCCTTTGAGACACTTTAGCTGTGCAGCTTCCACACTTCTGTACATAACACAGTGACATCTAGTGGTCATCCCTTAAAACTACTGTGGCTGTAACAAGACATAAAAAAGTACAGACTTTTGCGAAGGGTGTGAACAACAGTAACGCCCCTAGTGGGAGACCACACATGCATCTCTATTAAATCCACACACTGAGCCTAGCCGAGCATGCATGTGTTCGTGGCTCATCTACTGAGAACAGAAGGGATTGGGCAGTTAAAATGCAATACATCTGAATCTTCTCTCCAGCAACATCTGCTGTCATGGGAGAATGATTCTCACTTTTGTCTATCCTATAGATGCTGCTCAGATAAAAGTAATTATGTTAGATAGGATGGTCTAAAGCATGTATGCCTCTTCCTAAATGCTGCAATATCATTAGTCCTGAATATTCCATCCAATTCTTGTGAGGAAAAGGTGACTTTGCAATGTAGAAAATTTCTACTTGAAATTTTCATTTCCTGGAGTCCGTAGGCAGCACAATATAAAAAAAATGCATGTGTGTGCTGCCATAGGACAAAAAGGAAAACATTTATAGCTGCTGCTCAGATAAAAGTAGTTATGCTGGATAAGATGGTCTAAACCATGTCTGCCTCTTGCTAAATGCTGCAAGGAATAATCTCATTGATCCTGATTTAACCCCTTCGGGACCAGGCTAATTTTCGTTTTTGCATTTTCGTTTTTTCCTCCTTGTGTTAAAAAGGCCATAGCACTTGCATTTTTCCACCTAGAGACCCACATGAGCCCTTATTTTTTGCGTCACTAATTGTACTTTGCAATGACAGGCTGAATTTTTGCATAAAGTACACTGCGAAACCAGAAAAAAATTCAAAGTGTGGTGAAATTGAAAAAAAAAACGCATTTCTTTTATTTGGGGGGACTGTGTTTTTACGCCATTCGCCCTGGGGTAAAACTGACTTGTTATATATGTTCCTCAAGTCGTTACGATTAAAACGATATATAACATGTATAACTTATATTGTATCTGATGGCCTGTAAAAAATTCAAACCATTGTTTACAAATATACGTCCCTTAAAATCGCTCTATTCCCAGGCTTATAGCGCTTTTATCCTTTGGTCTATGGGGCTGTGTCAGGTGTCATTTTTTGCGCCATGATGTGTTCTTTCTATCGGTACCTTGATTGCGCATATACGACTTTTTGATCGCTTTTTATTACATTTTTTCTGGATTTGATGCGACCAAAAATGCGCAATTTTGCACTTTGGGATTTTTTTGCGCTGACGCAGTTTACCGTGCGAGATCAGGAATGTGATTAATTAATAGTTCAGGCGATAACGCACGCGGCGATAGCAAACATGTTTATTTATTTGTTTATTTATTTACTTTTATTTATAACCTGGGAAAAGGGGGGTGATTCTGACTTTTATTAGGGGAGGGGGATTTTTACTTATAACAATACTTTTTTTTTTACTTTTACACTTATACTAGAAGCCCCCCTGGGGGACTTCTAGTATAAGTGCTTTGATCTCTCATAGAGATCTCTGCAGCATAGATATGCTGCAGAGATCCATGAGATAGGCACTCGTTTGCTTTCGGCTGCTGCAGCCGGAAGTAAACGAGTGCCGAGCCGGGGACGGCGCCATCTTGGAGCGGTCCCCGGCCGGCTTCAGAAACGGAGATCGCTCCACCGGGACAACGTCCCGGAGGAGCGATCTCCGCCACTAGACACCAGGGATAAGCTGAATCCGGTAATCGGATGCAGCTGTCATGTTTGACAGCTGCATCTGATTACTGTATTAGCGGGCACGGCGATCGGACCGTGCCCGCTAATACCTACGGTCCCGGGCTACAAGCGGCACCCGGGACCCCCGCGGTTCAGAGCGGGGTCGCCGCGCGGCCCCGCGCTGAACGCCCGCACCCGCGCGAGGACGTACCGTTACGTCCTCGTGCGGGAAGGGGTTAAAAATGAGACCTAAGTGTTATAACATCCCCTCATTTACTGAACCACTGCACATGTATAAACCTATGGGAGCACATAGAAAAACATCACCCAAAATAGAGTGGTACCTTGGTTTAAGAGTAACTTGGATTGAGAGCGTTTTGCAAGAAGAGTTTCCTATTTGTTAAAAATTGTAACTTGGTTTAAGAGCTCCCTGTACTGGGTGGGAGGAGGAGTGGGGGAGGGGCATGGTCTGCATAGTGTGGTCTACAGTACTGTACTCTGATCCAGGAAGTCTCCCTCCCCTCCCAAATCATGGCAGATCCACTTCAGGCTGGGGCTTGCATTAGGGGACAGGAGGGTGGAGGTAATCTCTCCATAGCTGTAACCCCTCTATGTGCTCACATCTGCCCATTATTATTATTTGCCCATTCCTTCATGCCTCCTGGAGTTTCTATTAGTCTTTGTACTTCCCATCCTCTCCATTCCTGCTATATTTGTGCCTTCACTCACACTCAGCTATACACACTGCTGTATAGAAATGTTTCTATCACTGTCCTTCTGCACAGTTCCGTGATTCTCACTTCCTGATTGGTCCATGCTGAACACACACCCCTTCTCCATTGCAGTCATGTGACCACACAGACCTCTGACAGCAGCCCTGCTTCTCTATTCTAGCCTGTTGTACTACACTGCTGCATTATGGGGATCTGAAGTTCCATCCTGTATCTGCAAACTGCTGCTGTGTTATCAGGTTTATGCACTTAGTATACATTATACTCCACATGGAGATTTCTATACTGTACAGTAACTTATAATATGACATATCCAGCTGTTTCTAAATGTTTGTTTTATTTGTTTTCAATCATTATTTTTGGGGTGGAACCAATTGTCTGAATTTTAATGATTTCTTATGGAAAAATTTGCTTTGGTTTAAGTCCCTGAAGGAATTATGCTCCTAATCCAAGGCATCCCTGTATATTATTCATAGATATGGTCAAGCTGGCTGTTCATTCTCCCTGCAGCGGCCACTACAGGTGACACGTGGTATTACATAGCAGCCATTCAGGTAAACAGTGGCCCCTGTTATGCATAGTGACCTGTAAGGCAATTACAAATCCAACAAATTTTGCTGTTGGAAAAAGTGCAGAAATTCAGTGGATTTTCCCTATTTTTCCGCATTGTACAATATACTGGTGAAAGTTAAAGATCTGCTTATAAACCTCAAGAAAAGTTCATAAGAACCAGCGTGTAATTGATTTATTTGTCTAATGTGAGATGTAACTTTAAGATGAAGAAGGCGACAGAACTAATGTGTGGTCTAATGTATTCCTCAGGGAAGCAAAGAACAGTACAGAGCTTCTCCATAGGGACCAGACACTCTTCAGAAATTGTATGTCTTACATAATCACTAGGAACAAGTGAGCCCACAGGGACGTTCATCTGTGCACCGCGCCTAAATATGAGAGCCTCCCCCCTCCATCAATAAGACATAAGGACACCACTGCATGTGGAACCTGCATCTGTGAGGTGGTTTCTGATGATCATACAATGCGTTCAGGGGTAGCGGGGTTACAATAAGTTTAAAGGAACACTAAACCTAGAAGGTAATAATACAGGAGATAATGGTTGTCAGGCTGCAGAATTTTCTGACTGCTCCTGAACCAAACAATATTGCAGACATGGTGCAGAGAACAAAGGGTTAATCTCTTGCCAATCTTTCAAATCAACTGGTGTCAAAAAGGTATATATATTTGTAAATCACTTCTGTTTAACAATCTCAAGTCTTCCAATACTTATCAGCTGCTGTATGTCCTGCAGGAATTGGTGGATTCTTTCCAATCTGACACAGTGCTCTCTGCTGCCACCTCTGTCCATGTCAGAATTGTCATAACAGAATTTAAACACGCCTGGGATAGACATAAGATAATAAGAAAGAAAATACTAAAAGGGCAGACTAGATGGACCCAGTGGTCTTTTTCTGCCGACAATCTTCTATGTTTCTATGTCAGGAACTGTCCAGAGCAGCAGGAAATCCCCATAAAAAACCTCTCCTCAGGACGTTTCTGACATGGACAGAGGTGGCAGCAGAGAGCACTGTGTCAGACTGGAAAGAATACGCCCCTTCCTGCAGAACTTACAGCAGTTCAAGTACTGGATGACTTGAGATTTTTAAATAGATGTAATTTACAAATCTATATAACTTTCTGTCACCAGTTAATGTGGAAAAGAAGATAGATAGATAGATAGATAGATAGATAGATAGATAGATAGGAGATAGATAGATAGATAGGAGATAGATAGATAGATAGATAGATAGATAGATAGATAGATAGATAGATAGATAGATAGATAGGAGATAGATAGATAGATAGGAGATAGATAGATAGATAGATAGATAGATAGATAGATAGATATGTGATAGATAGATAGATAGATAGATAGATAGATAGATAGATAGATAGGAGATAGATAGATAGATAGATAGATAGATAGATAGATAGATAGATAGATAGATATGTGATAGATAGATAGATAGATAGGAGATAGATAGATAGATAGATAGATAGATAGATAGATAGATAGATAGATAGATAGGAGATAGATAGATAGATAGGAGATAGATAGATAGATAGGAGATAGATAGATAGATAATTACTGTCCTTTATAAAATGCTGATGTCGCACAGACATATCAAATGTTTTGCTGGGTCGAGGTCTCATTGCTGAGACCCCCAGTGATCACTAGATATAGTCATGTGCTTCTCTCCCCGGCGTACTTATTGCAGGAGTCGGCCATCATACACATACAGAAGCAGGCGGACACATGTGGCTATATCTAGTGACTGATGGGGGTCTGAGCACCGATCAAACCAAACATCTGTGTGATGACACTTGAAGGTTTCTTACTTGTTCTCCGCGCTTGTACGTTATGCATTGTGCTCCCTCCTCCATTTCAGTGTTATTCAGAGGTCGAATACGCACAGCAACCTGTAAGAGAACAAGAAAAGCCGAACATCTTACTCTGCTACAGCTATTAATGGAGAACCAGGCGCTGATCCAAGGGAGGGCTGTACAATGGAACCCATTGTAAGTGGAGGCCAGGCAGAAGGCAGACTTAGGTGCGGAGATACTTACTGTGATGTGATGATACTGGAAGTCATCTTTTGCATTCTTCATTATCCCAGATTCTGTGCTTAGAAGAGAGGCGGCCCAGGCCTGGTCCGAGAGGTGCGATATGTGCAACCCTAACACTGTCTGTGCCTTCTCTACATGGCACAGACCTGCGCAGAGGCGAGGAAAGCATGAGGTCCCATGGCAGCATTACATCAACACTGGCTCCTTTGTGCCCAGGGACACTGGGAATGCGACACAAGCACCTGAGAGCTGGATATTGCTATGTACAATATGATTAAGACATACGTTACATTATGAAAACGTATTCTCAGACCAAACTGACATCTTATGAGTCGGTAGCAGCTGACAGCACAATAACCCTACCATCCAGCGGAGAACAAGTAGTACCAGCAACAGCCAATAGGTAAAGCAGCTACATGAGTGTATCCCTGCCCAACAACAAGGAGGCGGCTGCCCACCTGCTGTCACCACAGCCTGACAGCCGGAGACACAAAGAGTCAGCAAGACACGGGGAACCAATTAAAGGGGCTCTCCAGCCTTTACACGTCCATCTAAAAGAACAATATTAGATAGGTTGGGATGTGACTCCTATGAGTGGGGATGCTGGAAGTCAGAACCCCAAACATCTAATATTGATGGCTGATCCATGTATTTCAACAGTATGTATCCATTGCTATTGATTAGGGATGGTCCAAAGTTTGGTTTCGTATGAACCTGAACTCTCGGCATCAGATTCTATAGCCTATGGCTATGGCTGTATCCCAGTTTTCCAGGTGGTCCTCCCGCTGTATCCACCCTCTCCACGGAGCGGGCAGACAGCGGGAATCATTGCAGAGCCAGGTTCGGATCATCCCTACTATTGATAATTACAAATATTTTTATTTGTAAAAATGGCATGGTCCTTTTTTTTTTTTTAACCACTGTCCGGTTCCCATGCTGAACACCGGTCTATTTGAGAGCGCTGGCCCACCCTGGAGCAGTGGGGGCAGGCCCGCCAGTCCCCAGTGTGACAATGGTGGTATATTCGCTTTAAATACATTTAGTGGGATAATCCATTTAAAGGATATCACCACCTTTTATCAAGTCTTTGCTTTGGCTGTCCTGGCATGATGAAAATTCCAAACTGCTGACACTGTTAGATCTAGGAGACACATGGTGCCCTGCATAGATCTGTCTGTGCTTCCAGAATGTACAAAATGCTTTTGTATTACAAATCTGCAATCCCTCCTTGCTCCCCCTGCCATATCTGAGCCAGCTTTCTGCATCCTGGAAGCACAGATGGATATATGGAAGGTACCAGGTATTTCTTTACCCAACAGCTATCAAACAGTGTAATATGAATTGCAGCCAACAAGTTCCCTTTAAACATAATGGTGACTTTATTATAGCAGTCTGCCCTTTCCTGATTGGATCCTCTCTGTATGGAGACTAGATCCATGCTCCCAGAGTGCAGCATAAGATCCAGTGATTTGCTTCAGTGTGAATCCACCTTAGATGGAAGATCCAGTGATCTCAGTGACTTGTAGAAAGGCCAGGGCATTGCGGCCAGGATTTTACTGCCAACCTTATAGGGGGTTTCTCTTGTAAAGGTGAGCACAGCATACAGAGGATGGGGTGATCAAGGAAAAACATGAAGATGATCCTATGGACGGTAACAACTGGACTATGAAAGGGTTAAGAGCAGGATGTTGGGAGCTATTCTAATCACCAGGTGGAGTAGTCAGGAAAGTAGAGCAAATACAGAGCTGGTGTCTGACTAATGTGTCCAAATTCACAACTTGTTGTTTCTTAGGCACAAGCAACCAGTACTGCTGGCTATAACAGCAGACCAGCTCCAGAGTTATTAAAGCGGTACTCCAGCAAAAATCTTTTTCACTCAGATCCACTGGTTTCAGAAAGTTATAAAGATTTATAGTGGTGCGTTTACACAGACAGATTTATCTGACAGATTTTTGAAGCCAAAACCAGGAACAGACTATGAACCGGGAACAGGTCATATAGGAGAGTGAGACTTCTTCTCTTCTCAAATCCATTGCTGGCTTTGGCTTCCAAAATCTGTCAGATAAATCTGTGTAAACGCACCATAATTTACTTCTATTTAAAAATGTCAAGTCTTCCAGTATTTATCAGCTGCTGTATGTCCTGCAGGAAGTTGTATATTTTTTCAGTCTGACACAGTGCTCTCTGCTGCCACTTCTCTGGACAGTTCCTGACATGGACAGAAGTAGCAAATCGCCATAGAAAATCTCTCCTGCTCTGGACAGTTCCTGACATGGACAGAGGTGGCAGCAGAGAGAACTGTGTCAGACTGGAAAGAAAACATTTGCTGCAGAACATACAGCAGCTAATAAGTATGTGAAGACTTGAGATTTATAAATAGAAGTAAATTACAAATCTATATAACTTTCTGAAACCAGTTGATTTGAAAGATTCTTTCTGGAGTACCCCTTTAATGCTGCACCATGCCGATGTGAGTAGTGTTAAAGCAGATCTGTCAAAAAGTTCAGGAACAGCAATGCTTCATAGAAGAGACAAAAAGAGGGTACTCACCAGTTGCTTTATTTCAAGCAGCTATAATCCATAAGCGGGCATTCACAGGCGAGGACACCAACCCCCTCACAGACACGTGACAGCTGTTGCGCACAGCACTTATGTCCTTCGACTGACGTGCGAAACAGCTGTCACGTGTCTGTGGAGAAGGATGGTGTCCTCGCCAGCGATGCACGCTTATGGATTATAGCTGCATGAAATAAGAATAAAGAAGTCAAGCAATGGGTGAGTGCCCTCTTTTTGTCTCTTCTATGAAACATTTTGAAAATTAGCGGACTGTACTGCCTTTATAGAGTGAGCACCTCCGTAAGAACTGAGTATACAGAGTGCTGCCTAGAAAACCTATTACCTAGGCTGTATCCCTATTTTCCAGGTGGTACTCGTGCTGTCTCCACCTTCCCCACGGAACGGTAAGACAGCAGGAGTCGAATGCCGATGGTTTGGGTTCATACAAACCTGAACATCGGCCCTGTTCGATCATCTCTATTAAGAGTATGTATTCCACCTCCATATAATATGCTTCAACTGTGAAAAGTGATCCAGTCCACATAGAAATAGGTCCAACCGAATGCTTTGTACCTGCACATACAGCCCTTTAGCCACTGTGAGGTAGGCAAGAAAAGAAAAAACTGTGTGCTGTCATCCCTGATCTATGGCAAAAAGGTTCCAGGCACTCACCAAGAGTTTGCTTGGCAGTTATACACTTTCACAGCTGAGGAAGGCGTATAATGCCGAAATGCCTTCTGTTAGTTGAGTGCACCTCTCTTTACATTGGAATAAAGTTACTGCAAGCAAGCTCTTGGTGAGTGCCGAGAATCTTTTTGCCAAATCTTGTTCATCCATGGCCACCACATAGCACAGATATACTGGTATACTACGTCATCTCTGATCTGGTCATAGATTATTATAGTTGGACGACGGATCTGCAGTAATATAGCATCCCCTTCGGAATGATGCCCATATTTTCCCCAGACCACGTGTGCATGTACCCTCGGGGATACGATTATAAAAGTGAGGCTAATCTACTCACTTCGTACTTTTGTCAGGGCTTTGTATAGTAGGAGCATGTTCCTTACATAGCACCAAACATATGGAGAATCTATACAGGTTATTTGTCCAGACTCTAGAAGAGAGGTTACAAGAACCTAGCAGCTGGTAAGAGTGGTATTTTCCACATTTCCCAAGAGTCTTTTCAACCATTAATATGGATGATTGCGGTGCCTGTTTTTTTTAACCCTTGAATCCCATCAGATCCTTGGTCCACAGTTTATGGTTGGGAAGACCAAACTTATAGGGTACAGGAAAGTCTTATAAGAAATAAAGCACAGGAACTCTTGCAACCCCCAAATATACATGCATGGTTTATTCTAGGCATACGTGTGTTTCCAAACAGGCAGAGGGGAGTAGGTTACTTATGGACACTATGACTGTGGTTATCTCCCCCAAAAACAAAAGGGCATCGGGCAAACAACTAATTTCCAAGTTGCCTTTTTATTAGAGGCATAAAAGCAAATTAAAATTAGTTTTAAACTTGTACACAGCTTTTTTTGTAAGACTAAATAAGACTTTTGTAAGACTAAATAAGCAAATATCCCCTTATGCGCGCTTACTCAGGCCATTACGGCCACGGGTAGTGCCAATTGCTAGGCAGCACATGGACTTGCCAATGCGATGGTAATGCCTGGAACTTGGCTCTCAACTACCCGTGACAGAATTAGCACATGTTAGAGCCTTACAAGCTTGTACACACTGTGCAGTATATGCTTCCATCCAAGGCTCCCTGTGTAGAAGAATGCAAAAAAAGGGGAACACAAAAGGTGAAGACGGCTTTTAGTTACATTTGGAACATGCACTGGAAGCTCTCTCAGCACATACACCAAACTTATTCACCTGATGGACATAGCTTTCCTGGTATGTCCGACACATCAGTGACTATGTACTCTCTGTTGGTGGCGTCTAATATTCTGTCTTTAACAGGCAGTATATATATATATATATATATATATAGTATATAAATGCAGAATTACAGGTGTGATATTATCTGTTTGCAACCTCTGCACATATCACACCGAATAAAATAAAACCAGAGACATTTTAAATATAGGTTTACTTTAAATTCCGTCTTTAATCCCACAACGTTGCAATCTGAATGGAGGAGGATACAGTCCACTGTAGTGCTGGTTCAGCACACTAAATTCTGGACCAAATACAAGAGTATCTTTACTGATGGTCTGCCTGTAAGAACTGCTGTCTGTCCATTCAGTACGGAAGTAGAAAAGGCCCTTCGCAAGCTGAACCCACGTGCATCGAGCTTCAGGAGGCAAAGTCATGGTGAGGCAGAGAGGCTCTTGACGTACCAGCAGCAGAGCAGGAGTTCCCTTTGCTTCGTTGAGGATGGAGTACTTGGAGGTACAGGGAGGTTAAGAGGTTAAAAAGTGGCGCTCTTTAAAAGATCCTCCAGTGAAGGTTAAAGGCACAACTTCAGACAGGAATGATGTAATGTCCATTCACGGTCGCAGGAGAAGGACTAAGACAGAACCTTGGAGTTTTGTATTTTGGTAGAGGACAAGTGTTGATGCTGGATAGAAAAACGCTGTACGGAGAGAAGACAGAAGTCAATCAATGGACAAAACCCCAAGAGACCAGAAATCCATTTCCTGCGCACGTCACTGGGGACTTCACAACTCGGCTTTTCTGTGCATTACGGAATAATTGTACACTTCTGTACAAATGTTGGCAAGGAAACAAATGCCTGACAAACAACCTCTTATACCCAGCAGAAAGGTAAAGTGTGAATCCCTATAAACCGTTATAAATGGGTGTAAGCCAGAGCATGACTGCAGCATAATAAACAAACCGGGATTTCTGCATTGGTCACCAATAGTGCTGAAAGAACTCTCAGGGGCTGGAGAAGTGGGGTACAGCCCTAGGGAGTCCTGAAAAATCATGGATACAGGGCTGCATCCAACCTCTCTAGGCTCCCAGGAGTCAAATACCAATTATTTAGGTTTGGACAAACCCAAACAGTTTGCAAGTTCGCTCATCTCTAGTTACTTAAAAAAAAACAAAAAAAAAACCTGTGTTCTCATTGTTATCCAAGTTATATAGAAATTAACTGGTTGTAACATACAGGCTGTGTTCTAACTTTGCAGATGTGTCATGGCAGCACCACTGTAATCGAGAAATTTCTGCAAAACCAGAACAGTACATCAACACAGCCTCATGTCTTTTTCTAAGCACAAGGAGTAATCATCCACAGTGCTAAGGATTTTTTTTTATGTTGGGAGACCGCCATAAACTTGAACAACCCCTTTAAATAGAGATGAATTTTCAGTAATAATGAAGTGCTCTGCTTTATCATTACTGAAAATTTCTACCTTTAGGCTACATTCAGACGACGTAGATTTCCGTAAAACCACGGCTGTTGTACAACGGCCGTGATTTATACGAAAATACACGTGCCATTGCTGCCTATGGGATCCCGGCAAAGTATACACCCAGTATACACTCCGGCCGGGATCCCTAGCGGCGCTGCAAACAACTGACATGTCAGTTTTCTGCGGCCGCTATTCAGTGAATAGCGGCCGCAGAATACCATGTCAGTGCACACTATGGAGCGAGCGGCTGTGGCCGCACGCTCCATACTGTGCTGTGGGGAGTTCTGATGCGGGCGCGCACGGATGCGCCCGCATCAGAACCCTGCGGCCCGAAACATTATCCGGCCGATACTGCAGTACCGGCCGGGATGATTTTTTTTTTGACCATTATTGATTGATTATGACCATTACAAACGGATGTACATCTTAATTAACATCAAGACCACAGAACGGAAGCTGAGGTATAACTCACCACAATGCTAGCGGACTACTCCTCCAGTGGAATAATTTCTTCACTGACAAAGAATTCAATGGTCTCCTCCTCCCAGTCATCCAAATTGCTGTCCAGCTCATCAGTATCAACTCCTGGTATAAATGAAGCAACAGACAATCAGGTTATACATTAATCTACGAAGAGATAAAGAACATACAGTGCACTGAGGTCCCCAAGCTCTTATAGGCCACAAGTTACTTTGCAAAACAGGTATTAAGTTATATGGCTCTAAAAGTGATAGCATAATCGTTAGGATAAGCAATCAATAACAAATCGCATGGGGGTCTGAAAGTTGGGCCTTATAAACACATTTCGTGTGGATATACCGCCTAAGCAAGGGATGGGGAACCTTCGGCCCTCCGGCTGTTGCTTAAATACAATTCCCATCATGCCTGGACATCCAAAGCCAAAGGAACTGTAGTTTTGCAACAGCTAGAGGGCCGAAGGTTCCCCGTCCCTGCCCCCTAAGCCATGCCACTCATAAGCTATAAGTAATAAAGCTGGTGTCAAATTCTAGTAAAGCTATTCAATTCCTGGTTCCAGAAAGACAATATATGCAGATGCCAAAAGCCAGTAATGACATATAGAGGGGCAAAAAAACATGTGGCACGCGAACTCCAACCTAAAGAAGCCAAGATGAGCGTTTAGTCTAATCTTATGATTAATACCGTGATTTATAGCATTACTTACCACCTCTGAGCTCCAAGCGAGCAGTTTTCTGATCCATATACAGCTTCTGTGCCATCTCTCTGTAATTTTTGTATTCTTCCATCATAGTTCTTCTACGTTCAACCAGTTCCTTTGGGAAACAAAAGAAAATGATGGCAAGACCTTTAGACAATTCAATAAAAAGACAAGATATGAAGCTTGTCTTCTATTTCCATGGGGTTCTGAGAATGCCATCCATATGTAGTGGAAATTTTTCACATTAAAAAAAAAAGTATATATTTATGAGCATTCTATATTTCCTCTTGTTTTGCTACAGAAACACTGCAGATTTTCACCATGGAGGGTGAAGTCCCTAGAGAATTCACAATGCAACCAGCTGGAAACTTCTGCTGTGGAATCACTATGGATTTGCACCAGATTTCCATCACAAATCCCTACTTAGCAAAAATAACGTCTACAGCATTAATTATACAAAGATATTTCACCTTGGAAGCCTTGGATTGACTTAGACGATCTTTCTGTTCAAATATCTTCGAGTATTTCTTCAGATCTTTCTTGATTTGCTATAAATCAAAGGAAAAAAAATATTAAAAATAACAGGTACTTAGAATGCTGATTATTATTACAAGCCAGAAGCAAATGTGAGACAGACAAATCTCCACAGACCTTTATCTGATCCTGACTGAGCAGGGTTGGTGGCCTTGGTCTCCACAGGAGCTGGCAGAATCGGTCTTTGTTGTTCTTCTGAAGAAGTCTGCCTTGGAACGTCCACAACCAGTATGCGTTATCCACCTACACAGGAAACACGATACACAAGACACACATTAACAAAACATAAAAACAAAAAAACAAAAGAAGTACAAGTTGCACGAATACGGACTCCACCCCTGGGGTTTGGCATACGAATGTTTATCCAAAACCAAGTTAGAGTGGCTCATCTCTTTATTTTCCAGAGATTTGCTGTGCCAGTGGAATGTTCTTTTCACTTTGCTCTAACAAGATTACTGTTAAAGGGGTGATCCACGATTAGAAACGCATAGCTGCTTTCTCCAAGAAAAACCACCACTCGTGTTCACAGTTTGTATCTAGTTCTGCATCTAAGGGTGCCTTTACACAGAGATCTGACAGATTTTTGAAGCCAAAGCCAGGAATGGATTCTTAAAGAGGATAGATCCCAGTCTTTCCTTTATGACCTGTTCTCTGTTTATAGTCTGTTCAGATAAATCTCTCTGTGTAAAGGCACCCTAAGTTATCCTGATGTGAACTGAGCTGACTTCTAATACAACAAACAACCTCAGGATGGGGTAGAGCTGTTTTTGCAAAAAATAAATAAATAAATAAATCCTGGATACTCCCTTTAACCCCTTAAGGTCCAAGCCAATTTTCGTTTTTGCGCTTTTGCTTTTTCCATTTTATGTTTAAAAGTCCATAGCGCTTGCATTTTTTCACCTAGAGACGTATATGAGCGCTTATTTTTTGCGAAACCAATTGTACTTTGCAATTACAGGCATAATTTTTCCATAAAATATGTTGTGAAACCGGAAAAAAATCATTTGCGCTGTCAAATTGAAAAAAAAAACGAATTTGTTTTGATTTCGGGGAGTTTCGCATTTACGCCGTTCGCCCTATGGTACAACTGACTTGTTATGCATGTTCCTCAAGTCGTTACGATTACTATGATATATAACATGTATAACTTATATTGTATCGGATGACCTGTAAAAAATTCAAACCATTGTTAACAAATATATGTCACTTAAAATCGCTCCGTTCCCAGGCTTATAGCGCTTTTATCCTTTGGTCTATGGGGCTGTGTGAGGTGTCAGTTTTTGTGCCATGATGCGTTCTTTCTACCGGTACCTTGATTGCGCATATACGACTTTTTGATCGCTTTTTATTACATTTTTTCTGGATTTGATGCGACCAAAAATGCGCAATTTTGCACTTTGGGATTTTTTTGCGCTTACGCCGTTTACCGTGCGAGATCAGGAATGTGATTAATTAATAGTTCGGGCGATTACGTGTGCGGCGATACTAAATATGTTTATTTATTTATTTATTTATTAATTTATATTTATAAAATGGGAAAAGGGGGGTGATTTGGACTTTTATTAGGGGTGGGGATTTTTTATTAATAAAAACACTTTTTTACATGGACTAGAAGCCCCCCTGGGGGGCTTGTATATACATAGCACTGATCTCTCATAGAGATCAATGCTGTGTATATACACAGCAAAGATCCATGAGATCGGTCATAGATTACTATGGCCTGCTGCAGGCCATAGCAATCTACTGCCGAGCCAGGATCAGCGTCATTCCGACGCTGAGGCCCGGCACGGCCAGAAGAACGGATCTCCCCCCCGCGATCGCATCGCGGGGGGGAGATCCGACCCACTAGACACCAGGGATGTTGTGCATAAAGCACTTCAATGCAGCTGTCAGGTTTGACAGCTGCATTGAAGTGCTTAATTAGCCGGCGCGGCAACGGGACCCGCGCCGGCTAACAGAGGCACTGCCCGGCTGCACATGTCAGCCGGGATCAGCGCCGTTCAGAGCGGGGTCCCGGCGGGACCCCGCTCTGAACACCCCCCGCGGCGCCATGACGTATTAGATACGTCATGAGTCGCTAAGGGGTTAAAGAGTAAGAGATGTGAAGCAAACAGAATGTACTTTTAGTACAGAAAGTGTCCTTTCCTGTAGTTTTGGTTGGTTTAAAAACCTACAGAAGTCGAGGTTGTTAAAGTGGGAAGAGTAGGCTGAATTCCAGGGTTTTGGCCATTGAGATTCATGGGAGAAAGGGAGTAAATAAGAAGGCTCCTTAAAAGGGTTATGCCACCAATGCCATCTATTCCACATAGACAGGATAGAGGATAAGTTTATGATAAACAAGGGTTTTAACTACTTGGACCAAAGCAATTTCAGTAATGAAATTAATCTCAACAAACTGATACAATACATATATACTTGACTAAACCGAACCAAACGGTCCTGTCTCCAAAGCCACAATCAGCCAATAACTAAGCCTCTTACTTTGTGGCTCCACCAGGACACAGATGTGACGACATATCGGCCTGTCGGATCCCATTCTACATCAGAGGCTGTATAATGCTCTGCAATGTTCATTATGGTGCAATCTGAAGTGTCTACAAAGGCGAGGGCTCCATTCATGCTGTAAAACAAGAATAGCAAGTTACAGCTGCAACTTAGCATTGAGCAAGTTCTTCCCACATGATCCATTCACAATGTTTCAAACATGGGCCACACCGAGGAAAACATGGTTTCCCTCCATGTTAAAGGGCTAGCCAGCATTAACAAAACATGTCCACTTTCTTCCAGATACAGCACCACTCTTGTCTCCATTGAAGTAAAAGGAGCCCAATTGCAAACCACACCAGAATTGGAGACAAGAGTCGTGATGTCTCTGGAAGAAAGTCAACACATACCCTGAATAGACACCATGAGACGCATTGTGACTAAATGCCTAACAGCATGAAAGTGGTCATACTCACCTTCGTAAGCCTGCAAGAACCAAGAACTGACCCTGTGGACTCCAGAAGATTGTGTTAGCTTGCTGCTTGTCATACATCTCTGAAAAGAAATTTAAAAAAAAAATTGTTTGAATGTAAACGCAGAACAGATAAAAACCACAAGAGGACAGTAAAATAAACCCAATAGAGTGGACTTACTTATCAACTCAATTTTTCCATTGTTCTTCACATGGTAAAAAGAGACAGATATCCGAGGGACTTCTCCATGAAGCACGGCAAACTTGCTTCCGTTTGGCTCCCATGCAAAGGCGATGATGCCATCTATAGAACACAAAAAGGTATTAGCATACTCTAAAAAAAAAAATAAAAAAAAAAATGAACGCAGTGGATGTGTAATACCACACAGTAAACTCAGACAGCGATTCCAGTGGGATGCAGCTTACATCTTATTACGTAGACCCTGTGTGCCCCCCTCTATTTCTCCTATACACTCCAGATTTAAAGGGAAACTATCAGCAAGTTAGAAGCATCTAAACTGCTGATATGTCCCTATAGAGCACAGAGGATATTACATTTATCCTCAGCGTCCTGTGCACTATAGGGACATCATTGCAGGTTAGGTAATTTCCCCAGCACAAGTATCATTCCTATCACACATAAGCAGTCAATGAAGATCGGTGGCTTACCTTTCATTTCAACCACATCTACAGGGACTTGCTTCTCTCTCATTCTGAAGATCTCAAAATTGGTCACCACACCCTATATAAAAACATAATAAACGCTTATGAATAGATTGACAAGCTTTAAAAGTATTACTGCTGGTTAAACCACCCATCTGCACCAACCTGAGTGCCTTTAGGAGTCCTGTCCACCTTCACGCACAGATAATCCCCATTTTTCTGCCAGTGCAACTTGCAGTCCACAACATTGAACAGGTTTCGGACTCTGATCTCCTGCCTGGACGGCAGCTGCATCAGAGTCACCCTGGCCGGGATGTCTTTATCTTCTGGCACCCAGAACGCTATGATGTTACCACCAGGAGACCAAGAGAAGTCTCTGTAAAGACAAAATACTGTGTTAAAGAGATACATATATTTAATGGCTGACAAAAGGGCTTAGAATAGGAGACTTTACTTACTTTATTCCGCTAATCTTTAGACTCTTCTTATCCAATAAGCCCATAGACTAAAAGAAGGAAAGCAATGTATCAAATTATATCTATTAGTACAACAGTTAATTTATTTATCTGAATGGCGCCGTAGGACCAGAATGAAGCTGCATTGCAGGACACTGATCATTACTGGTAAGTATATGTACCAGCCTGCAGCCAGGGAAACCAAAAATTAAAATAAAAAATAAATAAATAAATAAATAAATAAAAGAATGCTTCTTTAACAAATTAAACTTTAGCTTTGATCAGCGTTTCCTTTAATTAACCATACAACCAATGTGTAGTCTTCATAGCAAAGTGTTAAGATGAACTGCCCTTATTAATGGCTTGGCAAACAGCCCAGCCGCACACTACCAGTTCCATTCAATTTATATTGGCAGATTCCCAAGCTCATAGAGAGGGTTTCCTTCTGTATCTGCTACATAAAGTCGGTCTGCTTTTTCTTATTTGTAAATGTCCAACTGCAAGATTTTTGCTACTACATATGACCCAGTACAGGGCAACTTTGCACCGACATTCCCATGCTGCTTCTGCATTTGTATGGAGAGCTGCTGGTGCTCTTATATTGCTATTTGGACTGGAGCAGCCTCCTCATCACAGATACTTGAGTGCTTTGGATAGATCTATACAATTGTTGACTGCCGAAAACTGTAGTATTTAGGCAGCACAAACATTCTATAGCAAGTGTCACCCTATAGTCTAATAGTGGTACTAGAATACCTATAATAATAAAGCAAAACCAATCCACATCACATTTAAACAAACAGATCTCATAAGACCCTTTTATATATTACTCAAAGGATGCCCCCCAAAATACACAGTCTTCAGTTCAATACTTACAGGAGTTTCATAAATACTGAGCGTGTCTGGGGTCATCCTAGCAAAGAATTTTCCGTCGTGACTCCACCTAAAAAGACACAAAAGATATTAAGGCACCTGTGATACGTTTAAGGGTCAATTGACTGAAGATACAGGGTTAATCACATACTTAAAGATTGGCCAGTGTGCAGAGCTCTCACAGTGGAAGCCTCTCTTCTTCTGTCCAGTCAGTGTATCCCAGATAATAATGGCCTGAGGGTCGTCCTTAGTGTCCATAAGAGGGCTAAATGTAACAAGATACCTACAAGAAAAAGGACAAGGTGACATTAAACATCATTACTAGAGATGAGCGAAACCAGGTTCGGGTTCGAGTCCATCCAAACCCCAACGTTCGGTATTTGATTAGCGGGGGCTGCTGAACTTGGATAAAGCTCTATGGTTGTCTGGAAAACATGGATACAGCCAATGACTATATCCATGTTTTCCACATAGCCTTAGGGCTTTATTCAACTTCAGCAGCCACCACTAATCAAATGCCGAAAGTTCGGGTTCGGATGGACCCGAACTCTGTTCGCTCATCTCTAATCGTTACATAAAGAAACTCAAATATGCTAGAATGCTGTGCACTTAGGGGTTATCCAGCGTCAGAAATACATGGCCACTTTTTTCCAGAGACAGCCCCACTCGTCTCCAGTTTGTGTGGGGTCTGCAACTCCGTTCCATTAGTGAATGGAGCTTAGTTGCAAACCACACCTGAACTGGAGACAAGAGTGGTGCTGTCTCTGGAAGTAAGTGGCCATGTTTTTCTAACACTGGATAACCCCTTTAATCCTAACCTAAAACATGAAAGTAGATGAGAAAATGACAACGAGCACAAACTTGGTAACCCCTCCCTGGCGGGGAGTTGCAGGAAGGGCAATCTTTAGATTGTCTGGATAGCCCTTAGGAGAGCGCTCCTATTTCACGGAGCAACAGCTAGCAGACCGTCGTTATTAGGATTTTGGGTCATGCTTTAAATCAACAATCAGCCAACATCCTGCATGTCTGCTGATCGTTGATTTAAAGCATGACCCATTACACAAAACCGTTGATTTAAAGCAGGACCCATTACACAAAACCGTTGATTTAAAGCAGGACCCATTACACAAAACTTTATCGGCCAAGTACGGCCGATAATCGCTTAATGTAATGGTACCCTTATTCAAGTTCCAAGAGATTCTATGAGGAACTATATACAGTGTTTCAGTATACAAGCTGTGTAAATTTCTCACATTGCTGCAGTCTCAATACCATTTTAAACGTATGCAAAACACACTACATACCTTTCACATGGAGAAAAGTCTATGAGTTGTACTCCTTGATGGCTGAACCTCTGGATCTGCTTGAATTTTTCCCCACCCCAAAGGGCAATTCCTCTCTGATGGAAAGTGGCCAAGTAGGTGCCTCTTGGGGACCAGCGTACGTAGGTTTCTGTCCATCGCTAAAAAAAAGAAGCATAACTGAATCCTCAAACTCCAGAATTCACTAAAAATAAACCTGACTACATTAAGCTTTACAATAAAAATATGTCTCAAAGTGTACCTGTCAGGCTTATAATGGCTCTGGTTTCTTACACAGGGTGGGAAGAGGACACGCTGCAGCACAGCCCTCCCCCAGCTTGTTCTCTCGATCGGTCGCTGTCTGAAGACTCAGACCCGGACTGATCAAAACTGTTGACATCTCTCTATGACATGTCAAAAGTTAGTTTTTTTCTTTAAATAAAAGGTAAACTTTAAAATGTTTAAGATGGTTTTTCGGAGGTGCCAAGAATCTTGTTTATGAATAAAGCTAATTTTTTTTATACTGCAATATATTGTATGTTGTATAGTGTAGGAGAATGTATTTTCCAATGCAGAAAAAAGTCAGTGTGTTCAACATATGGCTGGTGCATGGGGGGCTAGAAAAATGTTCTGCACGCAGAATTACAGAAAGGAAAGTTCACAAGTAGAGATGAAGCCATTCAGACTCCCTAGGACTACATCCAACCTCTTCAGCCACTGGTATTACTAACCAAAACTACCGGACTTGAGCATGCTTGAGCTGCGCTCATCTATATTCACAACCATTCCTGAACTTACAGCTCTCTCCTCCACTGGAACCGGTTCCTTTACATCAGTCCAGAAGATTGTCGTCCTGTCACCTGACTCAAATATAACACTGAACTGATCTCTGCAGTCGGGATCTTCCAGCCATGATCTGAGGTTACCCTAGGAAAGAGTGACGAGACTGGTGAGGCTTCTTCCATGTATACGTGATTACAGAGGTGTGACTATACACATCTCACCCAATATCACCACAATTACGTAATAGCATTACACCCAAAAAGAAAAAAAAATAAATAAATAAAGTACTTTTTGCAGGCAAAGAGACATAATATACACTTACAAAGTCTTTAAATGGCTGCTTTTCAGGAACTTCCCACTCATCGCCAATAACCATATACCTGAAAGAGAGCACAAAAGGGTTTTGTTAGATAATTCTAAGAATCTAGACATCCCATAGAAAACCTGAAAGCAAAGTGAACTCACTTATCAAAATCTGTGAAGAGGTTCACTCGGAAGGTGTGCTGCTTGTCCAACTTGTAGCCATCTGCGTTCTTCACAGCGTCCTGAGCGTGGGCTGGTAGTGCGTACTCAAGGAAAATATACCTAAACACAGGATAATACAAATGAATGAAGAGCAGGTAAATAGGAAAGAATAAAAAGTGCAACTCCTACCAAGTACATAAGGCAGATAGCAGCCTACTAAGAACTCCCTAGAATGAACATGGTGCTTCAGGGTGCTATAACTATAATGGCCGCCAAACTGATAGAACGAGGCATCGTTTTAAGTGTTACCATCATTTTCAAATGTTGGGGTCAGGGTGCTCGGACCCACAATCAGTAGTATGAACAGGGAGAAGCGTTCAGCTAAGTGCTTCTCCCCCCATCTCTTCCTGCTGCAGGAGATGGATTCTATGAAAAGCCTATGGAGGCCATGTCCAATAATGAAATGAGAAACGCTGAGCGATTCACCCGATTTCTAGTGATTGGTGGAGATCTGAACACCCAGACCCCAACAGAACAAAACCTGTGATATGTTATAAAAAAAAAAAAAAATTCATCATGATTTCCTAACCCATGAAATTCCCTGCACCAGGCAACAGCTATGAGCTGTCAAGAGTGAACACGTATGTCATCCATTTAACCTATAAGATGCAGAGATCAATCCACCTCCTCCACCATCCAAAGAAGAGGGGAAAAAAAGTGAGGTACAGCAGAGTTATGGTAGCCGGGAAACAAGGGCCCCAATTCTTTCTGCCCAATGCTCAACATAATAGGCTGCCGGTCTGTAAATCATCAATATTACCCTGTAATACAGCAGAAATTCAGGAGAAATTCAGGTTGCTACTAAACCAGAGGATCACACAGTTATACGAGTTACTAAGCCTCATCTCTCACATTATAAGAGCACAGTACACAATCTTCATTCATTGCTGTGTAAACATGTCAGCGGGTTATTGTAACCCTGACACCATATTTACCATTCACCCGTACATACCCTTTGGTTGTCCCGTCCACATCTGGATAATATTCATTCGTAATCTTGCCAAACTTGGAGAAAATCTTATTGATGACGTTTTTCAGCTTCTCCAAGCGGTCAGGTCCGACCTGTGGTACATTATCAACCACGATAACAGAGTCGATACCATCTGCTTCCTGGGGTCGATCTTTCAGGACGTCACCAAGTAATTCTAAAGAAAGGAAAGACACCATTAATAGTTTCTCCAGGCCACCCAACAGCGGTCACTAAGCAGCATCACTCACAGATGAGAGAACTGTAGGTGGAAAGCTGCCCTCTATAATAACCCTAATGGAGCTCAGGTGCAATACCAGACACAGCCCAAAGAAAGGTGTGGCGCCATTTCAGAAGAAAAAAAAAAAGCAGCCATGGACTTCTGGTCTTCCCCTTTAGCATTAGCTTTTTACAGCATGATATAGAAGCCCCACACATAAGACGTACCCCATAGAGAAGGTGCTGTACTGTGTCAGACAGAGGGGGCAGGTTATACACTGTGTGTGCTGTAATCTCTAGCAGCAGCTGGGAACAGGCACATATGTGCTGTGCTGGCAGGACTAGATTAGCCACAATAGCCGGCACTCTCCTATATGACAGGCTGCAGGGCCGGGGACTACACTGCCCACACATGTGATGTCCTGCTGGATCAGTAGCAGCTACTAGACTTGTACTATGGGAGCACGTTACAGGCATCTATCACTGTTGTCCTTTAGGGTGTATACAGAGCACATGGCTGTATGATAAGTACACGTGGTTTTGCAGTCAGCCGCACTTTATTCCTTCAAGGAACAGTTCCAGAAATCCTTTTTTTTTCCCAGATTGTATTACAATGCTCTGTGTGTACTAACAGGGTGTTCATACACATTACATGAATGTTTGCCACATCCTCTTAGCATGTAATGTGTTACAGGACCTCCTGATAGCAGATGGCAGAAGATGTGAGGTAGTTAAAGGGAACCTGTCACCCCCCGTGCCGTGATGACAGGCTCCCGACCCCCGCTACAGCCCCCTATACTCACCTGATCCCGCTTCTGGATCCGGTCGGGTCGCGGAGATATCAGCCGCTGCAGCCTGGCGCGCGCGCTGAGAGATTAGTCCAACCCTCATAGAGAATGATAGAGAGTCAAGCACTCAGTCATCCTCTATGAGCATTGGACTCATCTCTCAGCGTGCGCGCCAGGCTGCAGCGGCTGAGATCTCCATGACCCGACCGGATCCAGAAGCGGGACCCGATCAGGTGAGTATAGGGAGCTGTAGCGGGGGGGTCGGCAGCCTGTCATCACGGCACGGGGGGTGACAGGTTCCCTTTAAGCTCTTCTGCTTTCAGGGGTGTCTGCCAATGGCTTACACACACCCCTTCCCGGTTCTGAACATGTGCATGGTTGGTTTGGCGAGGGCGCAGGTGTGTTTGTTAGGAGTGTGTTATCCTACTGTGCCTAGAGCTGAAAGCTGATTCTCTCCCCCCCCCCCCCCCAACCAGAAAACCTCTAAGAGAATTGTAATACTACACACAATCTGAGGACATGGGTGGCACTGTTTCTGTAACAAAATAGCTGTGCTTTTTCTAACACTAGACAACCCCTTTAAGTGTACCTCTAAACATGCGATACACGATTGCTTGGCAACTAAAAAAAAAAGAAAAAGGAATGGGCATGCCCGCTCCTCTGCCAATATCATTAAACAGTCACACAGTGACAATCATACTAGCTGACATTTTACTTACATGTATGGGGCCCATTACACTCTGTTCACACTGCCCCGCCACCAGCCGTACAACCTGACTGGACATGTTATGGCCATGACAGAAGTTATATGGGATCTATCCGGCACTAGATGTGACCAGGGACTAAACCCTGTATGAACCCTCAAGTCCCATCTCATAGTGTGAGGGGTTTTGGAGTTGGGGGGTGGCTGCAGGGCAGTCTCCATACGGGTAAATGCACTAGGGACGGACACCGTCTACAGCAATTACAGTGGGGACTATAGGGATGAGAGGTGCTTGGTGTGAGTGACCAGTGGTGCAGGTTATGAAATCCACATCATGTATGTAGTGTATTGTTTCCATATCTGAAAATTTTTACCATAGACTTCAATGGGGAAACCCATAGTGGCAAATATGCACCTAAACATGTACGATTTAGTTCAGATTTTGGTAGCTACTGCTGCGAAATTTTTGTGTATTTCCCAAACCTGCGGCTCTTCAGCTGTTACAAAACTACAATTCCCATCATGCCTGGAAAGTAAAGCTTTGGGCTCTTCTTTCCAGGTATGAGAGGAAATAGAGTTTTGCAACAGCTGGTTTGTCACCTGATCTAACACATATACATTGCATCAATCTAAGCCAGGGATGGGGACCCTATGGCCCTGCCAGCTGTTACAAAACTACAACTCCCATCAGGTGAAGGGAATTGTCCCACAGAAATTATATGATGGGAATTGTAGTTTTGCAACAGCTGGAGGGCCAAAGGGTCCCCTCCCTGATCTTAGCCTCTGCCAAGCAAGTTCTAGTAATATACTTCAGGCCCCATGGATATTAGACCCCGACCTCATTGATCTTTGCAGAACCAGCCATGTGCCTAATGTGTATGAGAAGCTCTCCCCTAACATTATGGCCTGCGAGTAGAATAAGCCAGGCTGGATTTCAGCTGCCCAACCCATTTGCTCTCTAGTCTCCATTGAAAACAGAGGAGCGGTCAGCTGAGCATTCATATGTATGGAGGGGTCAGGAGGGATACAACATGTACAGCCACCTTCTGCCACCCCACCCCCGGCATCAGCACATTGTTTGGCCCGGACCCTGGAAACATTACATCATGTGACCAGATCGCCCAATCACTACAACACATCATCATGGATTACATGGAGCCTAGGAACCCAGCAGGCCAGTACAAGGAAATAAGTATGATACCAGGAGAGGCTGGGACCCCCATCTGATCACACAAAGGGGGGTGATGGCTGGGACCCCCATCTGATCACAGGAGGGGGGTGATGGCTGGGACCCCCATCTGATCACAGGAGGGGGGTGATGGCTGGGACCCCCATATTATCACAGGAAGGGGGGGTGATGGCTGGGACCCCCATCTGATCACAGGAGGGGGGTGATGGCTGGGACCCCCATCTGATCACAGGAGGGGGTTGATGGCTGGGACCCCCATCTGATCACAGGAGGGGAAGGGGGTGGTGATGGCTGGGACCCCCATCTGATCATAGGAGGGGGGGGGGGGGGGTGATGGCTGGGACCCCAATCTAATCACAGGAGTGGGGGGGGGGGTGATGGCTGGGACCCCCATCTGATCACAGGAGGTGTGGGGGGTGATGGCAGGGACCCCCATATTATCACAGGAAGGGGGGGGGGTGATGGCTGGAACCCTCAGCTGATAACAGGAGGTGGGGGGGGGGGTGATGGCTGGGACCCCCATCTGATCACAGGAGGTGTGGGGGGGGGGGTGATGGCTGGGACTCCCATCTTATCACAGGAAGGGGGGGGGGGGTGATGGCTGGGACCCCCATCTGATCACAGGAGGTGTGGGGGGTGATGGCAGGGACCCCCATCTTATCACAGGAAGGGGGGGGGGTGATGGCTGGAACCCTCAGCTGATAACAGGAGGTGGGGGGGGTGATGGCTGGGACCCCCATCTGATCACAGGAGGGGGGTGGGGGTGATGGCTGGGACCCCCCATCTGATCACAGGAGGGGGGGTTGATGGCTGGGACCCCCCATCTGATCACAGGAGGGGGGGGGTGATGGCTGGGACCCCCCATCTGATCACAGGAGGGGGGTGGTGGTGATGGCTGGGACCCCCCATCTGATGACAGGAGGGGGGTGGTGGTGATGGCTGGGACCCCCCATCTGATCACAGGAGGGGGTGGTGGTGATGGCTGGGACCCCCATCTGATCACAGGAGGGGGGTGGTGGTGATGGCTGGGACCCCCCATCTGATCACAGGAGGGGGGTGGTGGTGATGGCTGGGACCCCCCATCTGATCAGAGGGGGGGGGGGGTGATTGCTGGGACCACCATCTGATCACAGGAGGTGGGGTGATGGCAGGAGAGGGGTGATGGCTGGGACCCTCAGCTGATAACAGTAATGGGGGGGGGGGGGGGTGATTGCTGGGACCCCCATCATGTTGAGAATTTAGCATGGATGAAGAATCTGCAGCTGTTGCAAAACTACAATTCCGATCACGTATGGAAAGCCAAAGCCTTTGCTTGTTCAGGCATGATGGGAGTTGTAGTTGTGCAACAGCTGGGGGGGCTGCAGGGTCCCAGAGCCTGGAGTATTGGGTCACCATAAGGAACTGGATATAGTGGGGTATTACATTAGGTTACAGACACATAACAGAGTTGCGGTCACACATCTCCTCTCCCCATGTGATATTTAAGGGGGTCCCCCACCATTATACACATATAGTGGGACACCCCCATAAGGGACCAGGTGACCCCGTTTCTACCATACTACAGCTAGGAGTTTGGCTCCAGTCCTGTGTACACTGATGCCACCAATACAGGTGTAATAATTACCCATTACTAAGGCCTAGGCTTCCAGTGCATGCTGGGACTTGTAGTCCCCCACAGCTGGTGGCTACTATACTATGAGGCCTAGTGGCCCATACCATCCCCAGCTATAGGGGAGGCCAG
Source organism: Dendropsophus ebraccatus (assembly GCF_027789765.1). Lineage (NCBI taxonomy): Eukaryota > Metazoa > Chordata > Amphibia > Anura > Hylidae > Dendropsophus > Dendropsophus ebraccatus. The sequence goes on along the minus strand of NC_091462.1, from coordinate 96,363,103 downwards.
CCGCACTCCTCACCCTCATCCGTGATGTCATCCTCGAAGTCCTCCGGGTCACTGAACGACATCTCCTCCTCGGTGGCCTCCTCGTCGTCCATGTCTAGCTGCGGCCCGTCTAGCGCGTTATCCGCCCGGTGCATTCCCTACTCTCTCCGCTCTGCTCGTACTCGGAGTCTCCGTGCTTCCCCGTGGTGTCGGAGGACGTGTTCCGGGGGCCCCTTCCTGCTCTCGGGAGCTAAAGAAAAGAAGCTTCAGGCTTGGCGGCACGAACAGGCCATGTGCACAGGACCCGGCGCCGGGCGGAAAAGGAGCGAACCAACGGCGGCCAGAGGGGAGGTCACCTCCACAGGCCGGGGCCTCTACATACCCTACGCCATTATACCGACTACTAACGCCTATTCATTGGATACTACAGAGATATAGACGACTGGGGAAGCTGTATGTGTTTACTTGTTTTATCAAAGAAATACATAGTAGGCATAAAGGGTATAAAAGTACAGTGCGTCCCCTATGAGTAAAAAGTGGACGCGTCCAAGATGGCGGCCGTTCGGTTGCGTTGTAATATTGCTGACTCCCCTGTGTGGTGCGTGCGGGCGGCGCTGTCACCTCTGAGGGGAGACGGCACGCTGCGGGCAGAGATTCACTAGAAAATCATAGAAATAGTCAATAAAATCAGAATATTAATTTACAAAGGGAATTTAACAAGGATAAAGGGGGGAAATACTGGGAAAGCTGAATTATCAGCAATATGGCTGCTATTAGAGCGCCCTCTATAGGAAGGATGGGGAACCTGCAGCCCTTAAGCTGTGGCAAAACTACAATTCCCATCATGCCTGGACAGCCAAAGCTTCGCTTTGGCTGTCCAGGCATGATGGGAATTGTAGTTTTGCCACAGCTTAAGGGCGGCAGGTTCCTGATCCTTGCTGTATAGGTTGGTATCCAGCATTACCACCATCCTGAATAGAATGGGAAGCAGTGAAGACAAAATACTTCTATAATGCTGCTCCCAACAAGTTGCTTTCCAACTGTTGCAAAACTCTGTCTGATATAGTGAAAGCAAAAGAGATAGCGGTTCGGCACTACCATCCAGACAGACCGGGCCCTTTTATAACGTGCCGTTGCTTATGGTGGGAATATAGGTCAGGCTACAGGGTGCTACTTCACAGCAGAAATTATATCAGGTACAAGCAATCATCAAGAAAAAGGAGAAGCTGTGGGCGCTCACCATATAGTAGACCGTCTTTATTCGTGCATTAATTCAAGTAGAAAAACATTGTGGCAGGTAAAAAGCGGAGAGACGCCAACCCCCCCCCCTGCTATGACAGCTGTTTCACGCGACTTCTCTGCGCTTTATCAGCCTGCGGAGAAGTCGCGTGAAACAGCTGTCATAGCAGGGGGGGGGGGGTTGGCGTCTCTCCGCTTTTTACCTGCCACAATGTTTTTCTACTTGAATTAATGCAGGAATAAAGACAGTGTACTATACGGTGAGTGCCCACAGCTTCTCCTTTTTCTTGATGTTGCAAAACTACATCTCCCATCATGCCCTACAACTGTGTAGCAAACCTCCTGTGCTCTTTGACAGTTTGCAAAAGCGCAGCATGCTCTACGTTTGGTTCAAGAAATAGAGGCGTTTTTTTCTCACTAGGTGGTGACAAACACCAGAAGAAAAAAAAACACCATGGGGGAGATTTATCAAAGGGTGTGAAACAGAGATGGGGAACCTTCCGCCCTCCAGCTGTTGCAAAACTACAATTCTCATCATGCCTGGACAGCCGAAGCAAAGCTTTAGCTGCCCAGGCATGATGGGAATTGTAGTATTGCAACAGCTGGAGGGTCAAAGGTTCCCCATTCCTGGTGTAAAATTTAGACTGGTGCAACTGCAACCAATCACAGCTCAGCTTCCAGCTCTGGTGAAAGAAAAGCTGAGCTGTAATTGGTTGCTGTGGCAAATTTGCACCAGTCTACATTTTACACCCTTTGATAAATCTCCCCCCCATGTCGATATGCATGGGCATATACAAGCTGCAGGGAGCCATAGACTTGTATCCATGTTTTCCAGGATTCCCTAAGGGCCCTATTCCACCGGACGATTATCGTTCAGATTATCATTAAATCGTTCGAATCTAAACGATAATCGTTCGGTTGAAATGCAGTTAACGATTAACGACCGAACGAGAAATCGTTGATCGCTTTATAAGACCTGGACCTATTTTTATCGCTACTCGTTCGCAAGACGTTCGCAAATCGTTTGCATTGAATAAGACATCGTTTGGTCGTTCGCAATAGATACGAACGCAATAGCGAAGAAATAGCAAAGGAAAAAATATCGCAATTACGATCATAAGTAACGATTATCGTTCCATGGAAATGAGTGAACGTTTTCAGGTCTTTCGCAATAGCGGTCGTTTGAGATCGTTAATCGTTAACGATTATGCAAACGATAATCGTCCGGTGGAATAGGGCCCTAAGGCTATGTTCACACTTTGTATATTTCCGTAAAACTACAGCTGTTGTTGCCAATTGCAACAACGGCCGTGGTTATTACAAAAATATACGTAACATTGCCGCTTATGGAATCCCTGCCGGAGTGTACACACTCCGTCCCGGATCCCTAGCGGCGCCACGAGAAACTGACATGTCAGTTTTCTGCGGCCGCTATTCAATGAATAACCCTGTCAGTGCACACTATGGAGCGAGCGGCTCCAGCGCTAAAGATCATCCGGGCAGTACTGCAGTACCAGCCAGGATGATCTTTTCAGAGACCGGCTGTTCTGTGACCTGGCCAGGTCACAGAACGGCCGGTCTCATACAAGGTGCTGCTGCAGCAGGGAGTCAGATGGCGAGCGTTCAAGTTTGGAGACTTTTCGAACCCAAACAGTTCGGCCTCTATGTTTAATGCTACTCCTATACATTACAGTGGTGAGGCCAGGCAGTAATAGACAGTACTGGGCAGTCTCAGGCTGTATTGCTCAGGTCAGTGTACGGCAGACAGTAATGATCAGGGATCCGGGTCAGTCTTTGCAGAAACCTCTCATAGACCTGGATGAATACACAGCTCAAAATAGTATATCCAACAGCATCCAAAACTTCTAGTAAGTCTTCAAAACTTTATTGTGCTCACAAGCAATACGACGTTTCGACTCGCGATGAGTCTTTGTCAAGCATGGTTGACAAAGACTCATCGCGAGTCGAAACGTCGTATTGCTTGTGAGCACAATAAAGTTTTGAAGACTTACTAGAAGTTTTGGATGCTGTTGGATATACTATTTTGAGCTACGCATTTTACCCACTCACTGAGATAGTGGGCCCCAGCGTGCATCCTCATATCGTGCTACTTGACAAGGATTGCCTAGTGCTGCTGGATTCCGTCGTTTGCTGGATGAATACACAGTCTCTCTGTAAGCCGCCAGTGTATAGGTGGGTTCACACTACGAAATCTGCGCAGATAAATTCCAGCGAATTCCGTCACCGTCCGTCCCGTCCGAATTCTGCCATCTGCCGAAAGAAAAGAAATGTCAATTCTTTTGGCAAAAGGTGAAATCTGCCCAGCCATAGAATGGCGTCTATAGTGCGGGCGAAGATGTGCGCCACTGCTAGCGGGTAATATTGATAGAATCTGCGCAGATTCCGTTGTGTGAACCCACTCTATTGTGGCAATGTGAGATCTCAGCAATGTTATAAAAACCTCTAAGTCCTAATGTCTGGCAATGCAGCGTTGCTCAGTTGATAATCTCCTCTGCTGCAGATAGATGTCATTACCTTGTACTATATATTTTATACATACACATAACCCCCATCATCCTCCATAGCCACCGTAGCATTGTTATACAACTTTATCACAAGATCTAAGGGTCCTTTTACACACATAGATTATCTGACAGATCATTGAAGCCAAAGCCAGGAATGAATGTGAAAAGAGGAGAAATCTTAGTCTTTGCTTTATCACCTGTTCTCTGTTTATAGTCTGTTCCTGGCTTTGGCTTCACAAATCTGTGAGATAATCTCTCTGTGTAAAAAGACATGCAGACATGTCAGGAGATGCTTTGTGCTGGGACAGTATTACTGACTACAGGATCCAGATCCCAGGACTATATGTAACAGGATACTGATAGTATAGGCTATGTTCACACAACATACGAGACCAGCCGTTCCGTGACCCAGGCCGGGTCACGAACCGGACGGTCTCTGGCCGGATCATCTCGGCCGGTACTTAAGTACCTGCCGGGTGATCTTTCCGGCCGCGGAGCTCTGATGCGGGCGCATCAGCGCGTGCCTATATCAGAGCTTCCCATAGAGCCAGAGCCGCTTGCTTCACTGTGTGAACTGACAGGTCTTTCTGCGGACGGATTCACTGAATGTCAGTTTTTCCGGCGCCACATGGGCTCCCGGCCGGAGTGCATACGATGTGTGTACGCTCCAGCTGGGATCCCATTGAAAATAAGGCTATGTTCCACCCCTCAAAACTATGGCCGTAGTTTTGTGGCGAGAACTACGGCCGTAGTTTTACGTAGTGTGAACATAGCCCTATACTGTATGGATAAATCCACACAGTCTGGTCATGGTCATTTTCTTTTGGTTCCGTTACTGCAAAATACATTATGCGGCTGTGCTCACTTATCATGGCTGCAGGGTAGTAGTAGTTTTGCCCCCATTGGCTGAGAGTTGTATATAATGTATATTAGGGCTGTGCAGTGCTCTACTACCCCCATGGCCAACATGTAAACCCAGTATTACGGTTCTATTACACAGAATGAATATCCATATCACCCTGTGCAAGGACTCTTCCACACCAGTTTCAGCCCAAGGACACTGAGATTTACTATGTCTTGTGTTCGTATGGCTACCATTGCCAGCAGTGTTTGTTTGCTGCTATATATTGCTCTAACCATACTTCCTTGGAAATTGGAAAGGACTAAGAGTTCATATCTATCTTTTTTTATATCACATGGACTATATGGACGTTTGTATAACTATTTTACGTTATACAGAGACAATTATGAACATTCCAGTAGACTGTATACTTCTCAAGAAAGTCCTCTTTGTTCAAGCATGTTGATTTGCCCAAGAAAAACTCTGTTCCCCCACCCCTGTCAGCTGACGATTTTTTTTAAATTGCCAGACTTCTTTAAGTGTAGGTACCACCCTCCATCAATATCACCAAGGGTGACTTATTTTAAGAGGGCAGGTATGTAGTGTCCCAGTACCTGTGTTCCATCTATCATCAATCAACAGATTTGTGACATAAATTTTATGGACTAAAAATAAAGCTGGAATTTTATTACTCTGGAAAGTGCCGACCCACTATTGCGTTGCTTTTTGGGAATTGGAGTCGAGCACCCACCACGTGAGCCAAATGAACTTTTTCAAGTTTGCAATATACATTCATTATTTGTTTGTTATCCTGCTGTAAAACAAAGCTGAACTTACCAGAAATCCTGGTCCAGTCTCCTGAAGGCAGATTTTCTGACTTGTTCTGGTTGAAAAAAAAAAAAAAAAAACAGACTAAACCCAGGAATTCCAGCCAGTACAGAGAGTCCCGGCTCAATGTGTCCTCAGTTCACATGACTGCCTTCTCTCTGTAAGCGCTCAGATGGCCTGGGATACACTGGACTTCCTGTTTTCTGTTTACTATTTTTTATTTTTTTTTAAGAAAGTCAGAAAACAGGAAGTGCCGTCTTTTCTATGATAACTAAAAAAAAAAAATGAATTTAAATTGCAACCTTGCTTTATATCACATCTATTGTTGATTTAGATTTTAAAAGTTATAACAACAGTGACACTTTAAGTACGACGGGTACACTAGCTAATACTGTGCACAGAACAATGTTGCTTTAAAGTGGCCAACCCCTTTAATTATTGTTTTGTGATCAGTACAGGTGTGAAAAATAGAACTATGCAAGAAGAGAATGTCAACACCCCAGAAGCAATGCAGAAACACCAATGAGCAGACGATAAAGTGCAAATGTGCCTAAATCTTTAATTAGTACAACGCACATACTGGGCACCTAGTCGTAAAGCAAAGTAACTCCATAATGAAAGGTACAAGACAAGGGAACAAAGATAAATATAAATGAACTAAGATACCAGGTATCAAGAGCAACAAACAATACAAATGACTTAGAGGGCATTTACATGGTCCATAAATACTGACATTGTGCTACGGAACGGAGTTTGAAGCTTCCAGCATTAAAATCCTTTATGATGTCGGGCGCTCCAAAATAGTTTTAATCTTCGCGCTTCTCTACTGACATAGCACGTTAGGAAAGTAGCACTAAGACTTAAACCATTTTGAATCTTCCGGAATCATCATAAATAATGATGCTGGGAGTACTGAATTCTGGTCCATTCCGAGCACGGACTGTAATTCCCCTTCCTGGAAATAATGTTGCATTTTTCCTACTGACCACTAGATGTCAGTATAACACCCTCTTGCTTTCCGGCTTCCTGTAAAGCATTTTATCACTGATGTTATCTCATAATCATCAATAAGTAAAGGGATATGACACAATGCACACTATAGATCTCCAAGGTTTTTTTTTTTTTTGTCCCAAATTTTTTATTTTTTTTATTTTACAGAATCCACAAAATGATGCAATGCAGACTTTCAAGAGGGTCTGATAGGTAAAATAGGTAAAATAGGAAAAATTATGGCTGCATTCTGTCAGATATGATGTGATGGAGTCTCTTATACATTGTGAACAGTGCCTTGCAAGGTCCTTTTGAGGGTATACAGAGCTAACAGAGGGCAGTCCCTCATAACCATGGGGACCACAAATGTCTGTAAGTTACACACGTCTCATTGATCTGAGATGGTGTAATGCTTCATCTTGCCTGTGGAGGTGCTGCAGCACAAATTAACATTTGCTGCCAGGCTCCAATGCAAGTTTAAAAAAGGTTATGCATGTTTAAAAATGTGCCGTAAAAAAAAAAATATACATGAGTGTCCCCACTCTTGTGCCAGAAGCACTGCAATTATATCTCCTATATTGTGCACATAAAACTGCAGCCAATCAATTGATTCAGTAGTCAGGTGCAGAACATGATGCCTTGGTCAGTGATTGGCATCAGCATCATGTATGCACAATATACAGTTTGATTCACCTCGAACCCTGCATCTAGGATTTCCTCCAACATGTCAAAAATGACTAATTGCACCAGGTCTCACTCCCGAGACATGCTGCGATCTGATATGCCCCTTCATAGTAGGTGGAGCAAACAAGTTGAAAGTCCCTACTGGCCAGGGAATGGAGCACTATGCTATGCCCCCCCCCCCCCCCTCATTTTTGCTGAAAGGTACTTAATATAACAGTAACACATTTCATAGCAAGTGCTATGAGGCCATGAAGTAGGAGTGAGATGTATGGTGGGACATTACTGTCTGACCTCCGGGGCTCACACCAGGTACCTATATATCTAATTGGTATATTTTAATATAAATATAGGACTCACCACATACCCTTCATACTTACTCCTGATGAAGTTATGGGGACATAATGAAATGCGTGGAGTTATGGTGCCAGTGTACCGGGATTGTGCACAGTTCCTTGGATGGTATATGTTGTGGTACATTGTGTATTTCTGTGGCTTCATTTTATTTATTAGTGTAATTTATAGGTTTTGATGCATTTGCATTGTTTATGTTACATTGGCTGTATAATGTAGTACCCCATCCCATTTTCGGACTTTCTGTGCACTACAATTGCCTTTTCCCGGTACTAGCTTGTTACCCCAATGATTGTGGGGGTCACCAGTATATACATATGACCCTAAGTGTTTTTAAATTGCTTTGTGAGAGGAATGAGTTAATCCATCCAAAGTTTGAAAGAAAAATAAATCCTTTTCCATCCAAAGTTTGAAAGAAACAATAAGACTTTTTCTCATGGAACTTTCACTGAACTTGTTCAAGGATATACAGCTGGTTTCGAGATTATGGAACTCTCCTATGTGACTGAACCTGTTCCCAGCAGATAATAAACCTGTTCCCAGCAGATAATAAATGTTATTCTATAATTCTCATAAGCAGATAACAAATGTTTTTTAGCATCCTTATGTATGTATCAACATCCTTATGTAAACAATTTATCTGTCAAAATATATCCGTAGTTATTAGTTTTTTGAAGTTGATGACGTATATAGTGTATGACTTTGCATTTTACATTCATATCCATTGGTTTTTTCTGTATAAATAAAGGTGGGTTCTCAGAGATAGTTGGAACATTGCTTACCTTGGAAAACTTCTGATATGACACTAGAAAGAATGTTTTGTCTCAAGAACTATTTCCCTCAGAGACATGTTTATCTGTGTTTAAGGACATTCTCAGAGGAAAGTTGCCTGTCTGTTACAGTGGGAATAATGTGAAAGTATCATTGCACAGAATGTGTTATTCTAACCTTTTTGAATAATAATAATGGATACTAATATAGATGCTATTGCGCATGACTGAATATCTAAATCACTAGCACCGCCTCATCTATGCCTTATTAGCATTTGTTACCACCCTATATTTTATCTGTCTATAAAATGTGATCACCATAATAAAACTGGGCCCATTTACACCAGACTTGTTTGCAAGATACGTTGTCTGTGTCTTCATTCTAAGTGCATGGTGTGGGAGAGGGGATCCGGACCCATTCTCCAACTTAATTAGGAGACAGCCAACAACAGTAGGCCTTCTTTGGGAAGGCACCTCGACATTATTGGCGCCCTTTGAACAGGGACACGCCCATTACATCGGGAGATCGGATGACCTGCACTGCTGTACCAGGGGAGAGAGAGGTGAACAAGGAGACCACAAAACCTGGCCAGGTAAGAGTAAAAAATTTGTTTGCTCTTTTCTGTGCTCTCCTCCTTCACATCTTTTCTCACCTACCTCTGCAGAGTAAGTTATCAAAGTGAACTCACGATAGGCGTGTTAATTTGAACTTTGTTCTCCTCTTGTTGGCTGTTCTATGTCTGTTTGTCCTAACCTGTGAGGGATAGTATATAGTAGGCGAAGAATTGCTCATTCAGGCTAAAACTGTTACTCAGGGCCCGGCCGTGGTTGTCACACAGATCCTCATAAACACGGAGCGTTGTGCAGTGGGAACAGTGCCAGTGCTAAAACCACCTTGGAATGAGCCTAGTAGCCTAACTATACAAGGACGCTGGACAGTGGTCTGGTTGTTTCCAAGGGAAAGATCTGTGATATGCCTATTACTGTCCTCTGTATACTTGGGGTAACTTGTTTTGCAATCTACATAGCAGCAAGAGTGTATTTCAACATAAGAGAAGGAAGCCCTGAACCGTGGAATATTCTAAGTCCCAGCTTTTGGTAGTGATCCGTGGTCATAAGTGTACAGGACACAAGAAAGAAAATCATCAGTTGATCATTCTGGGTGCCTCCTGTTATACGATCACGAAGTAATTGATCCGTGGTCATAAGTGTACAGGACACAAGAAAGAAAATCATCAGTTGATCATTCTGGGTGCCTCCTGTTATACGTACAGGACACAAGAAAGAAAATCATCAGTTGATCATTCTGGGTGCCTCCTGTTATACGATCACGAAGTAATATAAAATGGGACACACAGAATCAAAAGGGGTTTCTGCAACCCACATAGTGACCTGCCGATATGGCAAAGAACAAGCAAAAAGGGCAAAAGCAATGTTGAAATATTTTAACATCCAACACGATGCTGTTTTTAACCCCAATACTTGGACTAAAGTCCAAGAAACAAGGGGAGGATTAATAATTGATAATGGGTGGACATGTCATGTGCCGGTGACCAGCAATATCTAGATAAGACAGAATATTGTAGTGTGTGTGGCAGACCCAAGCCACATCATTATGTTACACCATTGTACCCAGTTTATATCTGTATACAAACTCCAGATCCTGCGAAAAGCCAACCTACCTCCAATGGTGGCGTATAGACCCTTTGTTCTGCAGGAATCTTCCCTTTGGTCGGCTGTTGAAGTAGTTACTTTGATTTAAAGTGCCTGACCTGATAGTAGTGATGCCTTTGTGGAGGTGAGCAGCCTAACCTCAAATAGTGTACAGTGCCATATAAGTGTCTAAGTACAAAGCCACGTACTCAGACAAGGAGAACAGTCCAGCTCATTGCTAGATACAGTACTGAGAGAGCTGAATAGGTTAATTAATGCTGCGTAGTGAAGCAGCATACAAAGTACATAATGTGTGTTATTTGTTATGTTTTGTACAAAGCCATCAACCAGCTCTGAGGGCTGCAGATCACATGCAAGCAGCATTAGGAAAAAAAAAGAATCAGAGCTGTTAGTGTAATGTAATGTACGCTCCTACATTATATACTGTCGTATTTCAGCCAGTCTTACTAAGCTGGTGTTCCGCTTTGGAAGTATGTTACGTGTTACAAAATGTTGATCATTTTCTGTTGTCCCGACCGTGGAACATTTGTTTATTTAGCTACGCCACTTTTTTGTAATCAGCCCTCAAAGATGGCGACTGAAAGCCAACCACTCCCACATATCATCCACGTCTGTATTATAATTGTGACGTCTCAAAACCATGCCCTAAGCCAACACCCCTATATCCGGTTATCTAGTCCGGTGGCCATTTTAACTCCTGGCATTTCTGTCCTCCGCCCATACTGCTTAGTGTCACTGAGGGGGCGGGCACAGGATTCTCCGATAGAGTCTAACAACTGTTTTGCACATTTATTAATGAATATTATTACCTGATGGAGAAGAAAGTTAGACAAAGGTATATTGTAAGCAGATTTTCTTTAAGTGTGTGTCCCCAACGTATGATATTTCTAAGGAGTAGTAACTTACTACTGTAATATATATTTCTATGTAACTTTATTTAACAAGTGTTTTTATATATATATATATATATATATATATATATATATATGTGTACACATCTATCCTAATAAGTATGTGTGCCACTGTCCAACTTCCAAGAAGTTTTAACTCTTGTATCTAATGATTTCACTGCTCAAGGTTAGAAGTGAGGTACAGAGCGTTCTGTTTACTGATAAGAGCAGCGGATTGAAGGAATATTCATTTCAGCTGATTTATTTACTTTTTTTAATCAAAAGAAGGTTAATATGGGACAAGTGTACAATGTTTAATTGTTTTTTTAATGTCTTTATTTTTAGGGTTATGGCAGACTAGCTGATGAATATATATGTATTGTTTTATCCCTAGTAAAGCCAAACCCATATCCATGGCTCCAGTCTGCACTCCTTATGCCCCCCAATATATATAGCAGCCCATTTTGATGGAGTAGCCAATTTTGATATTTTAAATTGTGAAAGATGAAAATGTAATTGAAAGCCCAAATATTAATGAAAGTTTAAAAGTTTTCATTGTAGATTATCTCAGACTTTTCAAGATGGATGACACAAGACGCAAGGATATATGTTACCGCCATGCAGAGTGACGTTCCACTGCAGAAACTGCTCCTGCCATAAGCTGGAGGTGAGGACAATCACTGAGACATGTAAGATGGTTGGAGGTAACTGTGCAGAGGTCTATATGGAGCCCACCATTATGGGTTAATTGGCAAATTAGAGATTTGTTTGGTCCCTGGGCTTACCAAAAGCACTTGAAAAAAAGCTGCCATAGAGTGGCTGACGCAACGTTCACGCAGACAAACCCTGATGCCAAAAAGGGTGATGGATGAAGCTGGTGATGCTGTGGTTTCTGTGCTCTTCCCAAGGTAACAGCGTACAAAGCGTACAAGGGAATGGGGAGATGTTTCCAGTCTCTTCCTGAGGTAACCGTACATAGTGTACAGGTGGAGGAGGAGATGTGGATCTGTTTGTTTTTAAGTCTTTTCCAGAAACAATCAGCAACAAGCTGTGAGACCAGCGGATGGAGAGGAGGTACAGGGTAAAGATGGCAGTCAGACAGTAAGTAAGTAACTGTGTTTGCCGCCTGCCTTGTATCCCACTGTAAGTTGTCTGACAAAACCAGCAGAAGGAAGCCATGTGTAATGTGGTGTAGTATCCTCACATTGGGCGGCCCAGGGGACAACAAATATAGCAGAGAGGGTTGTGTACGGCTGTATTGTCTACACCTGTCATAACCTACTGTAAGTAACACGGTAAAGTGCCTGTCTGCATAGTCTGTCATCTTCCTGCCTGTTTCAGGGAATGTAAGTGGACGTCATCCACCTGCCACAGGTGGCCTATATAGGTATGTCCTTGTTTGTATTGGTGTCTTCTTTACAGGTCAGCCAAAGCTATGGGAGACAACAAAGCCAATGTCTGAGGTGATACTAGTGGCCTTAAAAGAAGCGATATAACTGAGGCCAAGAGTCCAAGTGTCTGTAAAGAGGCCTGTCAGTCAAAAGATGGGTTTAAGGATAAAGGATCCATACCAATGCTACTATTACAAAAAGGATCATATGATATATTATTCTAAAAAGGCTTTGAAACCTTAGGTGATGTATCATTTACACTTTGCTTTTATTTCTATGGTGGTTATCTTATGTGTAATATGTGATGATCTCAGTGAAACAAGAGACAATTCAGTAGGATCCAAATATTATATCGGTAATAAGCGCCAAGTTACTTCATATTATTGGTGTATGTATTATACTATATGATTATGTACAGGAAGAGATGTGACCATGCGACCAGTCATTAGTCCTGTGTGATCTAATCATAAAGACGTTTTCTAGGTACAAAATAAAGTAAAAAGACTAAAAAGAAGTGGAAATTTTGAGAATCCCATACTAAAGATTGTGAATTCACTATCTGGTTATTATAAGTGAATCTAGTGGTTACATAGTAGGTCACATTGTGGAGATTTTATTGCATTTACCTGTTGTGCTGTTTTTAATTTATGTGTCAATCAACTTTTTATTTTAATTTTGCCATGAGATAAGATTTGCTCACATCTAAACTTTCCTTTTTCAGAAACTTTTTAAAGTCCTTGTTATAGAGTCACGTCTGTTATATACAGTGATAAGACAATAAGGTTTGGTTATTTTGATAAAATCCGGAGAGGTATTTGTCATATATATATGTTATTTTGGGTATTGATAATAAGCTTTTATTTGTTTTGTTGTAACTAAGCTGTATATTTATGTATACTGTACAGACTCACCCATTGTTTAGTATTTTCTTTCGGTTATTGCAGACCTACCTATCTCATCTGCTGTAAGTTTGTTCCGCCATCTATAACTCTCAACAAATTTTTTAGTACTTTATTTCTGTATCTTATGGTGATGCAAACTTGGGACAAATTAGTTGGAGCCACAGACTATTTAGATGATCAGATATTTGACATACTGGATATACTTAACACCTCAGTAGCAGTACAGAGGCAACTTATGGTAGTTACTAACCAGCACACTGTGGTGCTTGATTTTCTGACTGCTGCTCAAGGGGGGATGTGTCAGGTAGTTGGCCCTACATGTTGTCATTATGTAAATGATCAGGGAATAGTGCAAATCACAGCAGGACTGGATAAAATTGCACAACTAAGGAAAAAACATGATGAGATGATTCTGTCAGACCAGGATAAATGGTGGTCAGGGGCATTAGCTAGCTTAAATCCTGCAAATTGGTTCAATGGTATGGGAGGATGGTTCATGGGAATACTACAAACAGTTTTTCAGATCATGTTGTTTCTTTTATTGGTCTATTGTATAATCAAAGGATTATGCTGTTGTTGTCAGAAAGTTACAAAGACTAAATCTTATACTCTATAAGTAATGATGTTTGTTTCTTTTCCTTCTAGATTGGCGTTATGATGAGGAAATTTCTTGGAGGAGGATATGCCCATGTGGCTCTAGGTGATGGTGTTGGACCCAGAAGCATCCGCACCCTGACAACCCTCGCCGGTCAGAGAGTGTTTAGGGTGCATACTGGGATTTAATCCTGTCCAGGACCCAGATTTCTTCATCATCGCCAAAAAGGGGGGACACTGAGAGGAATGAGTTAATCCATCCAAAGTTTGAAAGAAAAATAAATCCTTTTCCATCCAAAGTTTGAAAGAAACAATAAGACTTTTTCTCATGGAACTTTCACTGAACTTGTTCAAGGATATACAGCTGGTTTCGAGATTATGGAACTCTCCTATGTGACTGAACCTGTTCCCAGCAGATAATAAACCTGTTCCCAGCAGATAATAAATGTTATTCTATAATTCTCATAAGCAGATAACAAATGTTTTTTAGCATCCTTATGTATGTATCAACATCCTTATGTAAACAATTTATCTGTCAAAATATATCCGTAGTTATTAGTTTTTTGAAGTTGATGACGTATATAGTGTATGACTTTGCATTTTACATTCATATCCATTGGTTTTTTCTGTATAAATAAAGGTGGGTTCTCAGAGATAGTTGGAACATTGCTTACCTTGGAAAACTTCTGATATGACACTAGAAAGAATGTTTTGTCTCAAGAACTATTTCCCTCAGAGACATGTTTATCTGTGTTTAAGGACATTCTCAGAGGAAAGTTGCCTGTCTGTTACAGTGGGAATAATGTGAAAGTATCATTGCACAGAATGTGTTATTCTAACCTTTTTGAATAATAATAATGGATACTAATATAGATGCTATTGCGCATGACTGAATATCTAAATCACTAGCACCGCCTCATCTATGCCTTATTAGCATTTGTTACCACCCTATATTTTATCTGTCTATAAAATGTGATCACCATAATAAAACTGGGCCCATTTACACCAGACTTGTTTGCAAGATACGTTGTCTGTGTCTTCATTCTAAGTGCATGGTGTGGGAGAGGGGATCCGGACCCATTCTCCAACTTAATTAGGAGACAGCCAACAACAGTAGGCCTTCTTTGGGAAGGCACCTCGACACTTTGTGGTGTGTCTTTTGTACTCAATAAAGATTTGTAATATGTTGACCTAATATTTGGTGTGTGCATCAGTTTATAGCACATATGCTTTTCTCTTTTTTTGATATTATCCCAGTTTATATGTGTTGTGGTGCACCCAGTTTTCCCATTAATCAGTGCCCACTGTGCTTTCTTTTGTTGTTGGACTGTCTTATTACTGTACTGTACTGTACTTATTACTTTACATTGTTCTCTCATCACAAATAGCTTTGATAATGTGAGATGCCAAGTTGCTATGACAAACATATATCGCCTATCCACAGGGTAAGACATAAGTATGTGATTACTGCTGGTCCCCCTGCTTGGACCCCCACTGATCAATAGCATGATTGCAGTAACAAGGAGTTTGACTAAAGCATTAGGCAGTGGCATAGCTACAATAAAGGCAGTAGTAGTAGAGGAAAATCCACAGCACTCCTTAGTAAACTTCAAAAACAGTGCGGTTTATTCATAGACTTGTGCAGCATACAAACTATTCTTAGCTACAATAAAGGCAGACCATGCCACTGCTATGGGGCCTGTGCAATAAGGGGGCCCATGTGATGAACACTCAGTTAAAGGAGAACTTCGGCAGAAACAATCATTTTCCATGAGGCAGGGGGAAACATAATAAACAAGCTTACTTACTTCTCCCTATGCCTCCTCAGTAACACGTTGCAGGAACCGGAACCTCCCATTGGAACTAATTTTCCCCAGAGTTGTGATTATATCACAACTCAGGAGAAAATACCCCACCCGGCTGATGGACAGCCCACTCAGCCAACCAGTGACTGGAGCAGTGTCCCACCCCAGTCAATGACTGTCTAAACTGGCAATCCATCATCCGAATTGTGACGTGACTGCAGAAGAAGATCCAGGAGCCCTGGAACTTTAAGGCAGTGCTGCGGAGGCACGAGAGGAGGTAAGAAGTGCTTGTTTTTTATAGTCCTCCCTGCCCCTGCCTGCTAAAAAATTATATTTTCTGGACTTCTCCTTTAAATGCTTTGCCGCTCTGTCATTGGCTTCCTGCCCTTTTAGGCTTCTGTGTGGCCAGATGCAGCATTACGACCCCAGTGGCAAGAGCCCCCTCCTCCAAACGCATACTCACCTGGCCCGGCCCAGTCCCCTGGCGTCCCTCCATTCTCCAAGCTCTTTGGCACACAAGTGATGTAGCTCGCGTGCAAATATTCTGGGATAATGAAGGAACGCCGGGGGACTGGGCCGGGCCAGGTAAATATGTTTATGTGGGCATACAGGATTCATGCGGCCTCGTACAGTTTTTTGGTATGGGGCCCCATGAATCCTAGCTACTACGCCCCTGGCATTAGAGATGAGCACAACTCGAGCATGCTTGAGTCCGAACTGCGTCATTTGATTATCAGTGTCTGAAGAAGTTGAATACTGTGAAAACATGGGACAGCTATAGGCCTAGGGCTGCATCCAACCTCTTTAGCCACTGATAATCGAATGCCAAAGGATCGGACTTGAGCATACTCGGGTTGCGCTCATCTCTATTAGGCATGTCTCATTTGCTCCTTTCAGTTCTATGGGGCTGAAGGAGACAGCTGAACTCTTGAGTGTTTTCGGTCAGGCTCATAGACATTAAATGGAGCTGCAGGGCACATGTGGGGTAGTGGAGCACTGGGGACACAGATATCACCTACGCCGTGCACAGGTAATAATTATTTTCCATAGTTTGACCCCTTGAAATACATTTGAGTGTGTGAATGTATGTTCCCTGAGGAAGGTATTAGGGTTTATAGCCAACCTATGGCTCTTCCATTATTCCCACCATGGGGTATACTGATTTCCCAGATGACCTTGCACGAGGGAACCTTTGGCTTTGGTATTATGTACCCCATCTGGTAAATGTAAAACAAAACCCACTTCTGTTCTCAGACTGCGCCATAGAAGAAAGCAGCGCTGTTTCTGCAGGGATGTATCCCTAATTTTGTTCATTCTAGTTTTTATCAGGGTGTAGAATAGGATATTTGGTAAGACTATACATAATTTCTGAGTGGTTTCTCAATTTGACATATAAACAATTTATTCATCCAAAAACACAACACTGAGGTCTCAACTGCGCATGACTACGCACGTTTGTACGTAAATCCTACGTAAGACGCCATCGACGCCTACAATTCCTGGCAAGAAGCCGCTTCCGCCAATTCCTCCAAAGCCTGTTTGGGCTGTTACTAAGGGAAGGAAGTCACGTGGTGCAGAGGGGGCGGGGAGGGAGGTCATCACATGACGGGGCCCGGAGCGCGATGCTGATAGTGAGTGAGCAGCGGGGAGACAGCTAGTACAGGTGAGCCCCGCGAGGTAGAAGGCGGTGACGTCATCGTGCACATTAACCTCTTCGCTCCTGGATGTAAGTATGGTGCAGCTACTGGCTGCGCGCTTCATACACTATTACTATGGCTGCATTGGAATGAGATATAAACTTCACTGATTTATCTCCGCAATGAGCATGTGGTTGTGTAAGAATGGTGGCAGATGGACGTGGAGCCATTGGTTGTGACAGTTCATGTGCAGCTATGGATATGGGTAACATGTAAGCGTGTTCTTCTGGATACACACTCTCATCATTGCAGTCCTAGTGATGTGTCTGGCCCTTTAAGGAGTGGTGCTGCTGATCTGGGACTGGCTTCAGGCTATAGATTATTAGGAGATACATTGATCGCTGTGAATTGTAGCTCTCTAGCCATATAATATACTTAGGGCCCTATTCCACCCGACGATTATCGTTACTTATCATCGTTCTTGCGGTCGACTACTGCCAACGACCGATTGACTTCTTATTCAATGCGAACGATTTGAGAACGAGCAACGATAAAAATAGGTCCAGGTCTTAATAAACGATCAACGATTTCTTGTTCGGTCGTTAGTCGTTAACTGCTATTCACACGAATGATTATCGTTTAGATTCGTACGACTTAACAATAATCTGAACGATAATCGTCCGGTGGAATAGGGCCCTTACAGTGGGCTTCACCCCCTTCCCCAAATATATTACTGGGGTCCCCCCATAACATGATGCCGTCCATCCTCCATAGACACATACAGCGTTGTCTACATTTGCAGGGTGGGAGGGGGTTTCCCCATATTTGCGGCTCCCATCATACTCGGACAGCAGGTTGGGGAACTCCGCCATAGTCTCTGCTGATGGTTCCCATAGGCCAGTATTCCCCCTAAGCTTGATGGGAGTTGTAGTTGGATACCATTAGGAGAGTGTGTGACGCACTTGTCTATGGAACCATTGCTAGAATCAATGGCTTCCCAGCCGTTGCAGAACTACAACTCCTATCATGCCCTGATGGCAGGCATTTATGAGAGAGTTGGTGTAAATTTTCCTAACCTGTAGCTCCAGAGCTGTTGCTGAATTACAACTCCCATCATGCCCTTGACCGCAGATGGTTGGGAACCTTAAAGGGAACCTGTCACCCCCCGTGCCGGGGTGACAGGCTCTCGACCCCCCGTTAGAGCCCCCTATACTCACCTAATCCCGCCGGGTCCCGCTTCTGGAGGTGGTCGGGTGATTAAGATCTCAGCCGCTGCAGCCCCGCTTAGAGATGAGTCCAACACCCATAGAGAATGATGGAGCGCTGGACTCTCCTGTCATTCTCTATGGGTGTTGGACTCATCTCTCAGCGCCCGCGCCGGGCTGCAGCGGCTGAGATCTTCATCACCCAACCTATGGGGATCATTAATGGCTTCCCTGCTTGGTTTATCTTGATGGACTTGTCTTATGCTGGTTTTACACGGAACGATAATCCGCCCAATCGTACAATTAACGATTTCGAAGTAACGATTTTTCTTTTATAACGATCAGCGTTTAGATGGAACGATATATTGTACAGAAAATTCGTTTTCCGATCGTTTTGCGATCGCTTAAGCCTATCTCGCACATAGGAAAAATCAGTGAACGACTGTTTACACAGAACGATCGACGAATTTTTTGCGAACGAGGAACGATGATTTAAGAACCTAAAAGATCAAAATGAACGATTTCTCGCTCGTCGTTCGATCGTTCGCTGCGTTTACACGTACGATTATCGTTCGAATTCGATCGTTATCGTGCAAATTCGCACGATAATCGTTCTGTGTAAACCCAGCATTAGGGTGCGTTTACACAGAGATTTATCTGACAGATTTTGGAAGCCAAAGCCAGAAATGGATTTAAAAAGAGGAGAGATCCCAGTCTTTCCTTTATGACCTGATCCTTGTTTATAGTCTGTTCCTGGCTTTGGCTTCCAAAATCTGTCAGATAAATCTGTGTAAACGCACCATTAGGGTCCATTTACACAGAAAGATTATCTGACAGATTATCTGCCAAAGATTTGAAGCCAAAGCCAGGAACAGACTATAAACAGAGATCAGGTCATAAAGGAAAGCCTGAGATTTCTCCTCTTTTCAAATCCATTCCTGGCTTTGGCTTCAAAATTTTGGCAGATAATCTTTCTGTGTAAATGGACCCTTTTTCTTCCTACTATGTAACTATAGGGACCGTTATTAGGTTCTTCAATTCATGGCTCTCCAGTTGTCCCATAACTACAACTCTCATCATGCCCGGACAGCAGAAAGTTGGGGACACTAAGCTTTTAGTAGGCTCCTTGTCTACACAGCTGTTACAGAACTACAACCCCAGTTATGTCCTGACAGCGTTTAGCCGCCTGTGCATGCTGGGAGTTGTAGTTCTGCAGGAACCAACTGTGTGCTTTATTCTCACTTCTATATCTGGATCTCCGTCTGCTCTTACACTTTATAAGCCAAGCTCCTCATTTCCTTCCAGACCTGCCTATATGAAAAGAAGCCTTGTTAAAGTGCGGCCGTAAATCCTGTATAAATATGGAGCCGTGATCTCAGGGTCCTCCGCCCACAGTGGGGGCTCCGGCGTAGAGACAGGTGTACTCTCATAACTATCACTGTCTATGAGGAAAAACTCCTGTATAAAGAACATAAAACTAACATGGGGCTGCTGGTATACCCCTGGAGTCACGGTGATCAGCTGATCAGTAGGCTTTGCATATACCCCTATCAGGTATTCTGGGACTATATTCTGGCTCCGGCACCCCTGCTGATCAGCTGATTGGTGGTGCTATGTTGCTCTTGTGCTGCAGCCTCCTATATTGCTTACTAAGCATATTGTGGTGTATTCGGTGGCTGCTGTACCTACTGCTGCATCTCCTCACACTCACGTCATTGGCTGCAGTACCAGGTATGACCACAAATCAATGCATGGCACTGTCTTCTGCTGTGGTCCCTTCACACATCTGATCGGTTGCGGTGCTAGGAGTCAGATCCCCACCAATCCCCAAGTAGTCTGATGTGTATGGGGGCCCCCTGAATGGTCATGCATGTTGAATTCCAGTCACCAGTCATTTTGTTGTTTGTACGGTCAGTTTTACACTGGTTTTCACATATGTGTTCATAGTAAATCCACGGCTGATAATCCCACGACACCACTTTTGGGGGCTGGATTCCACAGTGGGGGACACAGCCCTAGAGTCATACTAAGTACAACTCAGTACCTTCAGTATCCATAGATGCAATAAGGAAATATTGATGACACTGGGAATTGTAGTACTGATTCTAGTGCCATAGACTGCCCTGAGTAATGTGAGTGGGTGGCCAATACTCGGTTATGGTGGGTGTGGGAGAATTGGTTTTGCTAGTATTCACCATATTAATCATCCCTTAAAGCCGCGGTAGCTTCTGCCTTATTGCACAATATATAGAAAATCCCTGCTGTCACCTCCTGCTGTATATAAGGATGTGCGAGGCTGCGGGTAATAATTATCCTCCATTGTAGAAGGTTACTCATCTGCCTCCGTCGGTGAACTCTCACATCGGTGGCGGCTCAGTGCTCATAGTCACGGGGAGGGGGATGAACATGACTGGAATCACCTGGAATGGCAGGAAATTCTGACTGTCAGGGTGGGGTGAGGCTGGATGTAATACTGTAGTATTCATGAATGGTTAAAGGGGTTATCCAGCGCTACAAAAACATGGCCTCTTTTCCCCCTCTCTCGTCTCCAGATTGGGTGGGGTTTGGAACTCAGTTCCATTGAAGTAAATGGAGCTTAATTGCAAGGGGTTATCCAGCGTTACAAAAACATGGCTACTTTCTTCCAGAGACAGCACCACTCTTGCCTCCAGTTCAGGTGCGGTTTGCAATTAAGCTTCATTCACTTTAATGTTATGCTGCGTTTACACGGAACGATTATCGTGCGAATTCGCACGATAACGATCGAATTAGAGCGATAATCGTACGTGTAAATGCAGCGAACGATCAAACTACGAGCGAGAATTCGTTAATTTTGATCTTTCAACAAGTTCTCAAATCGTCAATCGTTCGCAAAAAATTTGCAGATCGTTCCGTGTGAACAGTCGTTCGCCGATTCAACCAATGTGGGAGATAGGCTTAAGGGATCGCAAAACGAATTTTCCGTACGATATATCGTACCGTCTAAACGCTGATCGTTTTGGAAAAAAAATCGTTACTCCGACATCGTTAATCGTACGATCGGGCCAATTATCGTTCCGTGTAAACGCAGCATAAGGGTCCATTTACACAGAAAGATTATCTGACAGATTATCTGCCAAAGATTTGAAGCCAAAGCCAGGAATAGACTATAAACAGAGATCAGGTAACAAAGGAAAGCCTGAGATTTCTCCTCTTTTCAAATCCATTCCTGGCTTTGGCTTCAAATCTTTGGCAGATAATCTGTGAAATTGGCAGATTATCATGCGAATTTGCACGATAACTAATTCGAACTATAATCGTACGTGTAAACGCAGCGAATGATCAAGCGATGAGCGAGAAATCGTTCATTTTGATTTTTGAACATGTTCTCAAATCGTCGTTGGTCATTCGCAGATCGTTCCGTGTAAACAGTTGTTTACTGATTTAACCTATGTGCGAGATAGGTTTAAGCGATATCTAAACACTGATCGTTATAAAAAAAATTGTTACTTCGAAATCGTTAATCGTACGATCGGGCGAATTATCGATCCTTGTAAACGCAGCATTATGCTGCATTTACACGGAGACATGATTAACGATTTCAAAGTAACAATCTGTTTTTTATAACGATCAGTGTTTAGACGGAACGATATATCGTTTGGAAAAATTGTTATTGCGATCGTTTTTAAGATCGTTTAAGCCCATCTCACACATAGGGTAAAAAGGTGAAAGACTGTTTACACGAAGCGATTTGCAAATTTTTTGCGAACGACCAACGACGATTTGAGAACATGTTGAAAGATCAATATGAAGGATTTCTCGATCGTCACTTGATCGTTTGCTGTGTTTACACGAGCCGATTATTGCTCAAAAGCAAAAATTCGAAAGATAATTGTTCCGTGTAAACGCAGCATTAAAAAATCGGCACCCAAACTGGAGACAAGAGCGGTGCTGTCTCTGGAAGAAAGTGGCCATGTTTTTGTAGCACTGGATAACCCCTTTAATCCATCTTTAGTAACAGACAAAGAAAGTGGAGGAAGGGCTTAGCATGTTCAGGAGAGAGTGTAGAGTCTGTGTAGTTGCATCTCTAGAGCAGGGGTGTCAAACTGCGGCCCTCCAGCTGTCGCAAAACTACAATTCCCATCATGCCTGGACAGCCAAAACTTTAGCTTTGGCTGTCCAGGCATGATGGTAATTGTAGTTTTGCAAAAACTGCAGGGCCTGAGTTTGACACCTGTGATCCAGAGGATCTACATTTTCCATGTTAGGTAAATCAAGGCTTCCCTCTCATCTCAGGAGCAGCAGTGCTAAGTGTAACCCCTTCCTTGCTTTACCACTGCTGTTTATTTTTTCGGACGCATTCCTAACAGATGGCGGCAGAATTATTGTGCAGTGCATTGCTATAGCATGGCAGGGATGATATAACTATTGTGTCCTGCCATGCCTGACCACATTGTCGCTTTAGGTATCACTTCTCTATAATGACGCCATCATCCATTTGTCAGTGTAAGCAGTCTTATTGAGGAATCTCCCTGAGACTTTCCTCCTGACCTTACCCCAGAAGTTATAACCACTGCTGAGAGGGTTTTCCTGTATATGTTTTTAGTACCACACCGGGTGGGAGCATGCACAGGACATAGGCAGAAAGTCACATTATTTTTTTCAGGGGGGATTTTCTCCTGTTTTTGGAAAGTCTCCGTCCTTTCTGTTCAGATGGCAAAAAAAGATTTCATGAGTAATGTAATTCCTAATAACTGATCAGATTTTAAGGGGATTTCTCGGCTCTGTATCAGGCTCAGAGCTGCTGATAAGAGATATAACAAGTTATACCAATGTCTTATCTGATGGCTGTTTGCAAAGTTATAAAATCATGTTTTCCTTCCAAGACCTTGCTAAAAGGCAGCATTCTCTCATCCTCCCGCTTCTACTGCTCCCTTTTTGGCTTTTACTATCCCTGTACATCAATCATGCAGGGAAGAGAGAAGGCGAGCATACTGCAGCTCAGCCCAGCCTCTATGCCTCTCTTTTAGCTTAGAGGGAAAACATTATTTTATTACTTAGCAAACAGCTGTTAGCTAAGAGACAGGTGTCCTTTGTTTCAGCTCTTTGCCTGTATTTCTAGACTATGCCATTGCATAGTAGATTTTTGATCTCTCCTGTCGTGAGAAAAATAGTGGGGTAGTGCTAGTTGTGCAGTGGTGTCATCCCATGCATTGATCGTGTGCTCAGTCGTCTCTACCGCCATGTATATATCACAAGCCAGCGACGCACAAACAATGATTAATCTTTTGTCAGTCTGCAAAGGGTCAACTCTTTTTAATTCCAAGCGTATTACAGGTATAGTATGAGACTATTACATTACACGCTTGGCACTGACACAGTGCTCGGGGTTTGTTGAGGTCTAATATGCTGGCGTCTTCCTGCAGGCGTGAAGAGTGGTCCTGAATGCTGCACGATGGAGGTGACCCCGTCCAATCCTCTGATGCTGCCACATACTCTCCAGGAGCTGTTGGGTCACGATACGGTGCAGGTGGAGCTCAGCCCGGAGAAGAAAGGCCTGTTCCTCAAACACGTGGAGTATGAGGTGTCAAGCCAGGTAAAAGGACGCTTGCATGGTTGAGGCAGACTCCTCCATAGCTTGCAGTATCATGTTTGCTTGCAATTCCTGTTAAAGGGGTACTCTTTTACTTTTAAATCAACTGGTTTCAGAAAGTTATATAGATTTGTAGTTTACTTCTATTTAAAAATCTCCAGTCTTCCAGTACTTATCAGCTGCTGTATGTCCTGCAGGAAGTGGTGTATTCTTTCTAGTCTGACACAGTGCTCTCTGCTGCCACCTCTGTCCATGACATGAACTCTCCAGAGCAGCAGCAAATCCCCATGGAAAACATCTCCTGCTCTGGACAGTTCCTGACATGGACAGAGGTGGCAGCAGAGAGAACTGAGACTAAAAAGAATACACCACTTCCTGCAGGACATAAAGCAGATGAGTATTTGAAGACTTGACGTTTTTAAATAGAAGTAAATTTCAAATCTATATTAATTTCTGAAACCAGTTGACTTGAAAGAAAAATAATTAAGCCGGAGTACCCCTTTAAAACTGCAGGTCCAATAGTATATCACAATTTCTCATACTTTGCTGTAATACCACCCTGTACCCAAGTGTATATGCATGGCAGCTTGGTATCAATGAAAATTGCTGAGAATAGTGGCGCCCTATTCAATTGACTAATGAAGAGTTGCAATACCATCCACAGCCTACAGCTAAGGGTGGCACCATTTCTGGGGGGGGGGGGGGAATAGAAACTGTTTCTTTGCTATGATCGCTATAAGGACACAGTTCTTATTAGGACTATATGTCACCATCTGCAGTGATTTCATTAGGGTATTTAACCTTCTGTTAACTTTAACATTTTGTTATGGTTATTTTAGTTCTTCAAGTCTTCGGTGTACAGAAGATACAACGACTTTGTCATGTTCCAGGAGATGCTGTTACAGAAGTACCCGTACAGGATGGTACCTGCGCTGCCGCCAAAGAGGATGCTGGGAGGTATCAGTAACGGTTTCTCCTGCTTCCGGTGTATGTGATTTCCCATGGACTCATTATGGGTCTCCTTGGTACTTGTAGTTCTCAGTAATATCTCTGTGCAGGTCCCGGGGGCAGTAATATCCGCTATGTTCAGGCCAGGTTCCAATGAAAGCTGCGTATGCAGATGGTGCTCTGTGGTTGACAAAAGTGCAGATCTGTGAGTTTTTTTTTTTTTTTTTCTTGAATCGCCTCCCACTTACCCCCCAGGGGATTATGGGGATTCTAGAGACATTGCAGAATAGAACATTTTACAAACACAAAGACACTTCATTGACTACAGCGTAAACAGTACAATGTATACAAGAGGTGCAGGCCCTTATAGGGTGCGGCCTCCAGTAGGTGGCGATAGTAGGCTGTGAGCTCATTTGCATATTTTTTTCCCCCAGGGGACAGTGCTTACTATGCCAGCTGTGCTCTCTATAAGGAGAAACACTACCCCCTAAATAATTCCTGTTTCTAGTTATTTTTATAATACTATATTTCCAATAAAATGTATAGATTTCTAGGTACGTTCACATAAGATGTATATGTGTGAAGGGCTTCCATGTTGCTCTGTCTAAGCTGTGACCAGCATGTGAAGCTCCCATTGACTTTAATGGGAGTTCCGGTGATAAACCCACTTTCATTGATGTGCAATTTTAGGCATTAAAGGGAATAGTAATGTTATTAAAGGGGTTGTCCTGCTCTACAAAAACATGGCCACTTGCTTCCAGAGACAACATGACTCTTGTCTCCAGGTCAGGTGTGGTTTGCAATTAAGCTCCATTCACTTCAATGGAACTAAGTGGCAAACCCCACCCAATCTTGAGACAAGAGCAGTGCTGTCTCTGGAAGAAAGTGGCCATGTTTTTGTAGCGCTGGATAACCCCTTTAATTCCCTCTCATCCACCCCCTAACACACTCTGGAAATGTATCTGTATAGCCTAGCTGCCTGCCTGCTGTCCCCCCTAAAAACTTACTTCTGGTCATCTGGGCTGCAACTAGTCACAATCCTGGGGATGGTTTGCAGCGCATACTAGCGGCGAAGTATTGGCTGTGGCGGACATGCGCAGTACGGCTGGGCCCTATTTCCACTGTACTGCGCATGTCTGAAATAGCCTCGGATTCCCACTGCTGAGTCTGAGGCTATTTTGGACATGTGTAGTACAGCAGGAATAGTGCATATCGTGTATGTCCGCCGGAGCTAATACGTTAGCGCTGCTAGGGTGGCCTCTAGATGGCGCTCTGTGTGATTGCACTTTTTGTGGGGAAAGCCAAAGCACCCATCTTTTCTATACTTTTATTTTTTTTTTGTCCTCTTAGGGGTATACCTTTGCACAAATCGACACTTAGAGAGACTGTGTGAGACAAGCCATTATAAGTGAATTATTACTAAGGGCAATGGGTAAATGGTTAACAAGTTGTTTTGTCTTTGTAATAGTTTAACTTGGGTTCTGTTCACACTTTATTTTATAACATGTTGGAGGTATACAGTATTCTCAGAGATATACGTCTGATGGGGGAGATTTATCAAACATGGTGTAAAGTGAAACTTGCTCAGTCGCCCCTAGCAACCAATCAGATTCCACCTTTCATTCCTCACAGACTCTTTGGAAAATGAAAGGTGGAATCTGATTGGTTGCTAGGGGCAACTGAGACAGTATCACTTTACACCATGTTTGACAAATCTCCCCCGATGTGTCCATAGGCCCCAATGCATCCAAAGTATGGCCTTTTGGTGTATGCTGCACCACTATCCATCATCACACCTTTCATTTACATTTCCTTATGCAAAGAGACAACGTATATAAAGTCTACCCCACAGTATAAGCTGATTTACAATGGAAGATTATGGACAGTGTATCCCGCTGTATACAAACACTCTGACTGGTTTGGCCATTTATCTGAATTTCTGCTTGTAATTCTCTCTTTAACCTGTAGTGGCCACTGCACTTGAGCTAAACAACTGACCATTTCCTTTTGCCAGTAGTCTTGCCACAGTGGCTCTCCTTAAAGGGGTACTCGAAAGGTTTGTTTGTTTGTTTTTCATATTAGCTGGTACTAGAAAGTTAAAGATTTGTAATTTACTTTTGTTTTAAAATCTCTAGTCTTCCAGTACTTATCAGCTGCTGTATGTCACGCAGGAAATGGAGTATTCTTTTCAGTCTGACACAGTGCTCTTTGCTTCCACCACTGTCTATGTCAGGAACTGTCCAGAGCAGAAGAGGTTTTCTATGGGAATTTGTTACTGCTATGGACAGAGGTGGCAGCAGAGATCACTGTGTCAGACCGGAAACAATATACCACTTCCTGCAGGACATACAGCAGCTGATAAGTACTGGAAGACTGGAGATTTTTAAATAGAAGTTATTTACAAATCTGTACAACTTTCTTATACCAGGTAATGTGAAAACCATTTTTCGCCCTTTTTTTCAGATTTTTCTGTTATTTAACCAACCCCTGTATTTCAGAATTGATCAGGGTACACAAGTACAAGTTTTTGGTTATATTTTTTTCTCAGTTTACTAAGATATTTTTTTTTTTATATTCTTTTATATAATACTATGCTTGTCAAACATTACAGTTCTCATAATTTGTAAAAAAAAATCTGAAATTTGTCAAGCATAGTCTATATATATATATACTTGTTTTCAAAGCAGCGCCTGGAGTGACACGGCTTTACATCTGTGAAGGTCTGTGTTCCTTTCAGGGAGATGAAACCCTTTGAGAAGAGTGGAAGTTATTTTTATCCTTTATGAAACGGCAATGATTTGTAAGGAAGGATATGAAGACTGCATTGGGAGACGGAGGAGCGGTGATGGGACTGTCACAGCCGCTGCCGCTCGTCCTTTGATCAAGGCTGATGTGCAGGCAGATAGTTGTAAAGTGCTCAATTACAGCCGCCTCAAAGGAGATAACAGTTTATTTTCTATCACTTCAAGGGAGAAAGTCAGATTCTTAGAGGACTCCTGTTTCTGAGGATCACAGAATCTTAATTAGTGGAAATGGGATTTAACCCTTTATTCCTTTATAGCGAACAAAGGGGTGGCTGCCATAGAATGGGTAGGCTACGTCAAGATTAAAACACAGAATTATTATTTTTTTTAAACGGGTATCGATTTATTTATTTTTTCCCTTAAAGAAGCAGTTAGGGTGTTCCACCCTATTCAGGGCCTGATGGGTGGAGCATAACACAGGAATTGTCTTTTGTATTTTGTAAAGTTATCATAAAACCTGAATTTTGACTTGCAACAATAGTGAAGTCTCAGTACTAAAATATAAAAAACTTACTTTATTGCAGTTGGAAGCAAAGCACTGTCCCAGATATTTTACTAACAGTAAGCCAGATGTGCATAAAGCATCCCTGGCTTACTGATGTGTAAGTGGCGCAAAGGATTCCTGTCTATTGCTGCACTTATTGTACAGTGTCTATGAGGTCTTGCACTGGTAGTGGTAAACTACTGTGTATGTCTAGTAATGTGTATGCATTGCTGGTTATATACACATTGCTACACAGAACTGGGAAGAGCAGATATACTGTAGCAGTACCATAGAATTTGCGCTGGTAACATGCATAGAATCCAGGTATTGAACCTTTTGGACCTACACAGTATTCAAATTGTACTGAATAAATGATCCATTGTAGAACCTTTAGTATGTTGTGAGTCCCTGTGTTGTATCATGCTCCACCCTTCTTGACAGTAATCCGTTTTTACCTTCAGGAAACCATCAGGAAAAGCCTTCAGGAATTCCTGATCAGCAGAAAAAATAGGACATGATGGGAGATGTAGTTCTGCAAACTGGATGGTCACAGGCTGCAGAAGTACAACTGTGGGCGTCTGTTGCTGAAGGTCCGGGCGGGCGGATCGGCGATCGCTGGTGCTGCTCTGGGTCGGATGGGGGGGTTGGAGGTGATGTCGCTGAAGGTCTGGGGGTAGGGCAGGGCAGCGGGGTGATTGGGCGGCGTGCCGGCTGCAGTACAGAGAGCTGTGCTGAGAGACGGGCTCTTAACCAATTCAGGAATTATGGGCACTTTCCAGATGTACATCAGGAAAGTGCCCGTGATTCCGACACTTCTGTAGACTTCTATGGGGGCATCCGTGACTTATTAAAGTCTATGAGTCCGGAAATCTAGGTGGTTTTTCCGGACGTGTGAAGGGGGCCTAAAACTTTTTAAGGAAAAACTAAACTAACTAGTCTTCTGTAAGCCTATTGAAGCACGTGGATTTCTAGTATTTTAGTATTGTTCTTTTTTTCCTTTTATAAGATTTGAATTAGAATAGGAAAAAAAAATGGTGTCCTCCTTCCAGAAACCTCATCGCACTCGTCCTCAGGCTGTGTGTGGTATTGCAGCATAGCTCCATTGAAGTAAATCACATTCAGCTGCAGTACCACAGATGAGGCACCATTTTCATAATT
The DNA here is from genome assembly GCF_027789765.1 of Dendropsophus ebraccatus. Classification (NCBI taxonomy): domain Eukaryota; kingdom Metazoa; phylum Chordata; class Amphibia; order Anura; family Hylidae; genus Dendropsophus; species Dendropsophus ebraccatus. Next base: position 96,333,832 of record NC_091462.1, on the reverse strand, counting down.
TCAGTCACTTTACAACCCCTATTCAGTAGGCTCTGTATGTTTTTCAGTTGCTTGCATATCATTGGCATATGCTATCTGTGTATGACTGGTAATATGGTTTTTGTTTTTTTTTGTTTTTTTTTAACCAGACATGGCATCACACATTTTTCAGTATTACAGCTTAAAGAGGATGTACCACCAGCTGAACCCACGGATCGAACAGCGCCGTCACGAGGAAGCCGGTGCCGCGGTCTGTTTTTCAGATCCCGCGCACAGCGCCGTTCTATGCACCGGAATCGGCTGGTGCTCAAGCACTGGAGGCCGGCCGGGCCGCCCCCAATGGGAGGAAGTTCCCTCCCTTGTAATCATTCTAACGGAGCCACGTCATACAGGGGAGGGAATTCCCTCCTACTGGGGGCGGCCCGGCCTACCTCCAGTGCTTGAGCACCGGCTGGTTCCGGTGCACAGAACGGCGCCGTGCACGGGAACCGGGCCGCGGTCCGAAAAACTGACCGCGGCACCGGCTTCACCGTCACTGCGCCGTTCGATCCGTGGGTTCAGCTTGAGGCTGGGTTCACACTTCGTATATTTCAGTCAGTATTGTGGTCCTCATATTTCAACCAAAACCAGGAGTGGATTAAAAACACAGAAAGGCTCTGTTCACACAATGTTGAAATTGAGTGGATGGCCGCCATATAACAGTAAATAACTTCCATTATTTCAATATAACAGCCGTTGTTTTAAAATAACAGCAAATATTTGCCATTAAATGGCGGCCATCCACTCAATTTCAACATTGTGTGAACAGATCCTTTCTGTGTTTTGAATCCACTCCTGGTTTTGGTTGCAATATGAGGACCACAATACTGACTGAAATATACGTAGTGTGAACCCAGCCTAAAGAGGATGTACCTGGCAGGGCTGTGGAGTCGGACCTAGTTTTGGCTGGAGTCTGAGTTGGAAAAAAAATGTACAGCTTTAAAAAAAATCTTTAAAAAATGAAGAATTGAATTTTGATATGAATTTTACAAGTTTTGCTCATGAATATATATTACGAGCAACATTCTAAAAGGACACTGGCCCTATTACATAAGGGGGGTCAGGGAATATATCCGTAATAGGACACTGGCCCTATTAGATAAGGGGGGTCAGGGAATATATCAGTAATAGGACACTGGCCCTATTAGATAAGGGGGGTCAGGGAATATATCAGTAATAGGACACTGGCCCTATTAGATAAGGGGGGTCAGGGAATATATCAGTAATAGGACACTGGCCCTATTAGATAAGGGGGGTCAGGGAATATATCAGTAATAGGACACTGGCCCTATTAGATAAGGGGGGTCAGGGAATATATCAGTAATAGGACACTGGCCCTATTACATAAGGGGGGTCAGGGAATATATCAGTAATAGGACACTGGCCCTATTAGATAAGGGGGGTCAGGGAATATATCAGTAATAGGACACTGGCCCTATTAGATAAGGGGGGTCAGGGAATATATCAGTAATAGGACACTGGACCTATTACATAACGGTGGTGAGAAAAAAGTTGTCAGTGACTATTTGGCAGTTTGTTTCTGAGCTGGAAGAGTCCATTGTGTGGGGGGAGATCTGTGCTGGTCTCTTCCTGGACTGTATATGAGCAGCAGTGTAATATGAAGATATCATGTGTAATATAGAGGAGGGGGAGAAGACATAAGTAATGTAGCAGTAACCTCTGTCCTCAATGTGGTGTTTTCTCTTTTGGAGAAGATTGTGTGTTTTTCTTCAGTGTGCTATGGCTGCAGCAGGCTGTCTGTGTGTGTGCTATGGCTGCAGCAGGCTGTCTGTGTGTGTGTGCTATGGCTTCAGCAAGCTGTGTGTGTGCTATGGCTGCAGCAGGCTGTGTGTATGTGTGCTATGGCCGCAGCAAGCAGAGTGTGTGTGGTGCGCGCTATGGCTGCAGCAGGCTGTGTGTGTGCTATGGCTGCAGCAGGCTGTGTGTATGTGTGCTATGGCCGCAGCAAGCAGAGTGTGTGTGGTGCGCGCTATGGCTGCAGCAAACTGTGTATGCTATAGCTGCAGCAGGCTGTGTAGGTGTGTATGCTATGGCGGCAGCAGGCTGTGTATGTGTGTGTGTGCTTTTGCTTGCCCCCACAGTAACCTTCTATATCACTGTGTGATCTCTATATCACTATGTGGGACCCCTCTCTATATCACTATGGCTGACCTCTCTATTACAGGGATCGGGCATTGTTAGCAGTGTTTCTGTGTGTATGGTGAATATTTAGTTAGAAACAAAAGACTGTCAGCAGGAAAAGACATCCTGTTCCATCTAGTCTAGTTCTGAGTAGTTCAGGACATTAAGGCTGGAGACTGGCTGCATCCACTGCACACACAGGAGAATCTGCTTTATATACAGTATTCCTTTATTCCCTCAGAAGTCGCCCCAGGATCATGTAAGACATTAGGGAGAAGCTGCTGAGCCAGTGTGATAAATAACTCCCCTGGTATATGACTGGCCATTTATGAAGGAGCAGGAGTCTGAGTCGGTCCTAATAAAAATCCGGAGTCTGAGTCGAAGCTGCAGCTTACCGACTCCACGGCCCTGGTACCTGGTGGTACATCCTCTTTAATGGTGCGTTCACACCTACAGGATCTGCAGCTGATTTTCTGCAGCAGATTTCAGTTAAATAACTGAACACAGCATCAGATTTGATGCTGTGTTCAGTTATTTAACTGAAATCTGCTGCAGAAAATCAGCTGCAGATCCTGTAGGTGTGAACGCACCCTAACCCAGTTTTATTGGATAGGGTTGAGCTGCAATACCAGACATAGCCTATAGACTAAAGTGGCCCTGTGGTCTATTCATCTATGTCTCAAATATCTCATTCTACTGAGCACATCATAATATAGAGCCTATAGGATTTAATTAGTTCTGGCTACATATTGCATATTCTGATAGTGTGGGTCATTACGTACTTCGCTAATTTACGTGAAAATTGCAACTAAGGCCCTTTTACACTGGCCGAATATTGGTCCTAGAAAGACTCAGTCGGCCGTGTAAAAGTGTCAGCGATCAGTCACAGAGCAGAAAAATTCAATCCTTGGCTGAGCGCATCTTTCATGCAGCACTAAAAATGATTGTTTACTAGTCGTACATCTCCTTGTGTAAACCGAGAATGTGATAGCAATGTATTCAAACAACCGCACGATACAGTGATCATTTATGTGGTCGAACGATAAATCATGCCTAGTAAAGGCACTGCAAATAAGCGCTGGTTGGTGTTCGTTTGCCACAACGGGCAGCTGAAGATCTGCCAGTGTAAAAGGGCCCTAAGCCATGTGAGCAGCTGTATTGTGCATGCCCTAGCTTAAAGCTCACTATAAACTGTACAGTAATATACATATAAAATAGAAAGATAAAATGTTATTCCCCCCCTTTCCCCCCGCGCACGCTCTGATATCGGTGAATGATGTGGATATCAGTCGCACCATATGACTGATAACGGAAATGATGCTCACATCTGTACAAACCAAAATGATTCAAGATTATAAGATTGGCGTAACTCACAACGTCCAGTCCCATATATCAGGCGTTTGGGGGGGATCGGTGGTGTGTAACACTTCAGGGGGCACTGCCTTTGGGTCCCACCTATGTTAAGGCCGTTAATGATAAAAAAAAAAAAAAAAGTTACCTGATCTGGTTTCCTGAGCCTATTACATGGTTTGGTAATCATGTGGTCAGGGCTGCATGAACAATCACTGGATCATTCGTGTGGCCCTTTAATCAGCCACATCCTCTATTACATGGGAAGATGTGAGGCTGACAGCTGATGATGTTTAAACAAGTTGTCGTTGTTATGTATATAGCATTCCATCAGAGTTTCTTTATATTTTCTCAGCTGACCGTGAATTTATTGAATGTCGGAGACGGGCATTGAAGAGGTTCATCAATCTAGTTTCCAGGCACCCCTCTTTCTGGGATGACGGCCTTGTGAATATATTCCTGTCCTATAACGGCCAGGTGAGTGCATAGCTAAAACAGACACTAAACAACACATTATACTTCCTTAAATGTCCGGTAAAACCTTCACATAGGGACATCTCACATTATTATTATTATCATTATCATTATCATTATTATTACTTTATTATTATTAATAATAATATTTATTAATTTTAAGTATTTATCACTGTGGTTGCAATATATTAGATGATTTTGAATAAATGGCCATACATGTAATACATGAATGGATATGGTCCACCAAGCTCTACATTCTCACATTGTATTCCAAGTAGAATAGATAATGTTGATGCTTCTATGGTAAGAACCGTGAGCTGTGACCCTCTGTTGTTCTTCTTCCTGGAAGGAGTTGTTTCCCTATCCACTGTTACGTCCTCCAGTCAGAATGCGTCTCTGTAGAAACTCTGAGAAGGGGAATGCTTGTCTAGTTGTCAATTTAACATTTCCAGTAGGAGTAACAGAGGACTAGTATAATGCACAGTTCTAGGAAGGGAAGTCTGCCTCAAATTGTTTACTGAAATAGAGGCATGTCTTTAAGAAAGGATGTTACAGAAGGAACAGGGTCAGTGCATTGCTATGATGTGTGGGTGATTTATTATACACAGTAAGGGGGTTAGCCATCATTTAGTATCATTGGACTGCTATGAATGGTATGACACCATGTATACATTATTTTGTGTTATTCTCTTCTCCAGGATGTGCAAAATAAAATGCGGGAATCCATCCGTGGGGTCGGAGATGAATATATGACAACTGCATTTGCTACACAAGCAAAGGTATGTGTATATAATCTATGTGTATTACAATGTGCTTTATCTGCTAGTAAATGCTTGTATTCTCAGTAATATAACATCTGGAGCATTCCTCTATTATTCCTCCTGGGAATGTATGAATCCATTTAACAGCATGTTGTTACCATTATAACTTGTCAAAAGGATGTATTCCTATGTGGTCTGACACTGTCAGCACTGGTTAGATTATATCAAGACCGGCTTCTCTCAATTTAAAGTGACACTGTCGCCCCCTTTTTGCACTATGACTTCTCTACACAGGTGTAAAGGGTTAATTTAGCCATTTTCATACCTCATTTTATATCATACGTCATGGTGCTTGTTCCAGTAAAAAGTAATGTTTTATCATCTGGGATTGGGATACCTTTACAGGGCTTCACGGCCGAAGCGCCACTTAGCCACGCCCCAGCGCCACTTAGCCACGCCCCTTCATGACATCATCGCTGCATAGGCCCAGCCCCCTCAGAAGCCATTGGAAGGGCCGGCCTAAAGTTCTAGGCCCGACCCCTACTAGATTGGCCCATACCAATGGCCGCTGAGGAGGCATGCGGCACTGGGGGCGTGGCTAAGTGGCTCTTCGCCCGCGAAGCCACGTCCAGGTATCCAAATGCCAGATGATTAAAGATCACTCTTTACTGGAACAAGCATCATGACGTATGATATAAAATGAGGTATGAAAATGGCAAAATTTACCCTTTACACCTGTGTAGAGCAGTCATAATGTAAAAAGGGGGTGACAGTGTCACTTTAAGGCACTTTTACAAAGCACAAATAGCTTCACAGCTGGACAGCACAAACGATCGCTGTGTCGTTCATGCGGCCATTAAAGGAAATTTGTCACTAGGTTTATGGTGGCTTTAATAAGGGCAGCATAAACTAGTGACAGAAATGCTGAACAGATCAGTGTATTACTTTAAATCATTCTGCTCAGCTGTTCTCCTAATATGCAGAAGAATAGGATTCCTGCCACACCCCTTGCCCCTGCCCTCCAGCTGCTGATTGACAGCTGGACTACTGGGCTCAAGCACATAATAGAGAGGACTACTTATTGTCCATGTTATTCAGGAAGATATCTCTGGATCAGCTGCACAGAACAATGTAAGTGATATATCATTCTGTTCAGCTTCTCTGTCACTAGTTTATGCTAGCCTGACATAGGACAATAACATATACCTACAGACAGTCTCTTTAACCTTCCTTGGTATCGGCCGTGCATCTCCTGTAAACACAGAAAGATGTGCGGCCAATAACCATCTATACTGACTGGTTTTACACAACAGCAACTGGTCCTTGTTATATAAATCGGTGTCTGTATAGGATCAGTTCATGGATGTCCCAGTCTGTGGGAGCGGTGCATGAAGCCCTTCTATAGAGCGGCTTAGTGTATACAACCCCTATCCACTTGTTAGACCTGCTCAGGCCTGGGGCCTCCGCACATTGCAGCCGGTATAGATATCAGGATCCTGGCACATCAGCCAGTGGCATATGGAGAGGTCACATGAAGGCGTCTTCTTCATGTTACAGGACCTGTAGAATATTACACACTTTACTATCAGTAGAATGCCCCTTTTAAAAGGCCAGATGTAGGACAGATGCCATTTGTTAGTTGGGACTCTAATGACAAAGATGAGTTTTGGAAAAATGTATGAACCCAGTGGTTTTATGTGTTTTTATGACTGGCCTATCATGTTTTGTACATCTCCGTATTTCCTGTGTTTCTGCCTCCGTCAGGATTTCCTCCCGGCTGATATCCAGGTCCAGTTTGCTGCCAGCAGAGAGCTGATCAGGAACCTCTTCAACAGCTTCTACAAACTACGGGACCGCGCCGAGAGGATTGCCACCAGGGCCATCGATAACGCCACCGATCTGCTGGGCTTTGGAAAAGAACTAAGGTCTGAAGTAATGTGTGTTATGTGAGACTCTGGTCAGTGGTCTATATACCATAGATGTCTACAATGATCCTATGTACTGCTCCCATACAGGGCTGTCTTAACAGCATTATGGGCCCCTGGGCAGAGGTGCGAATTGCCCCCCCCCCCCCCAACAGCCGCCATCAAATCCCCCACATCTTTGCATATAGTGCCACACATAGTAGCCAATCACCCCATATAGTGCCCCCCATAGTAGCCAGTGCCCCCCATAACAACAAACCAGTTACTCACCTGTCCGGCGGGCCCCAGCAGCTGATGTCTCCAGTCAGCGCGCCACTCCCGACATCCCCCGGCACAGGCAGCGGGGTACAGAGAGACTGCCTGTGCCGGAAGTGTCCGGCTGCACGACACATCCAGGACACAGGCAGCATCTCTGTACCCTGCTGCCTGTTCCCGGAGGATGACGGGAGCTTGCTGCCGGGAGACATCAGCTGCTGGGGCCGGCGGACGGGTGAGTTCCTGGACTGCCCGCCCCTTCTATCGCCACTTAGCTGAGCCGATCAAAATCCCAGGAAAATGCTGCTCATTGCACTTTCCTGGGCTTCTGATCGGCTCAGCTGAGCGGCGATAGAAGGGGCGGGCTGGGCGGGCGGAGGGGGTCGCTCAGGGCCGCTCACTATGCATATGCATAGTGAGCGGCAATAAAGGGGGCGGGCGGGACGGCTTCCTTGCGGTGCTCAGCACTGCTTCGGAGCCGTCTTTGCTTTATAGGACGCACTTAGTTTTATAAGTGCGTCTTATAAAGCAAAAAATACAGGTATGTCACAGAGGGCAGGGGCCCCCTAGGACACAAGGGCCCCCGGGCAGCCGCCTACCATGCCCAATGGGTAAGACGGCCCTGCTCCCATAGCTGGTATCTGCCGCTGCTACTAGGGGGCTCCTTACATACATTATAGCTGGTATCTGCCACTAGGGGGCTCCCTGCATACCTCATAGCTAGTATCTGCCACTAAGGGGCTCCCTGCATACCTCATAGTTAGCATCTGCCACTAGGGGGCTCCCTGCATACCTCATAGCTGGTATCTGCAGTTGCCACTAGGGGGGGCAGTGGCAAATACCTCTTAGCTGGTATCTGACTCTAGGGGAGCTCTCTGCATACCTCACAGCTGGCATCTGCCACTGCTAATTAAGGTAGTCCCTGCATACAGATTTAGGGTGTTTTTATATTAACCCAGTATGGGCATGTTTGTGTATTACACCCCAACTCAATCATAGGAAAATCCAACAACCATTACATACGGCTTATTAAGAATATGGCAGTATTGGGACATAGACACAACATGCCACCCTTCTATATTATCTATGCTGCTTATAGTTAGAAAAGAGGAAGGCAGTCTGCAAGTGAGTTACATAGCCATTCTGGTCACTGCGAGAGCTTATAACTACTTTCCCTTTGGCACATTTCTGCATTGCATCCTGATATTACCAGAAACGGGTCGTGTGTGTCACTGTGCTATACACTGTAGGGGAAAAGGCAGCTAAACCCAGCATGAGTCTGATGTGTATGAAGACAGCCCAGCATTGCCTTCTCCTAATAAACATGTGTATGGTCAGGGCCGTATTCACAGCTGGTGCTCCACTAGGTGTTTAGACTTAATGCATTGAAATAGGGTGATTTGCATGAGTTATTTGCAGATTCACCATGGATCTTACCCCCATACACAAACCCACAACGTAACAACTGACTGCAAAATTTAATGTGGAAAAAATACAGATATACCGTATTTTTCGCTTTATAAGACGCACCCCTGATTTAGACCACTGAAAACAGGGAAAAAAATATTTCATGCTAATTAAACTTCCCTGGTGGTCTAAAGTCATGAAGGGGGACAAAGTTTATTAAAATGACAGTGCCTTGTACCTACTCATACACAGCTGCTGCATGCACAGCACACCCTCAGATCTGCTATACCATACACACTCAGCTCTACTATGTCATATACCCCTAGCAACATCATGCACACTCTGCTCTACTATGTCATATACCCCCAGCAACTTCATACACACTCGGCTCTACTATGTCATTTACACCCAGCTGCCCCATCAACACACTTGCCCTAGGCCACAGGTGTCAAACTTGCAGCCCTCCAGCTGTTGCAAAACTACCTTATGCCTGGACAGTGAAAGCTAGAGTTCTGTCTGTCCATCAATGATGGGAATTGTAGTTTTGCAGCAGCTGGAGGGCTCTGAGTTTGATACCCCCTACCCTAGGCATAGGACCACAAGGGCTTAATGGCAGATACATCTTGTGTGTGGTGCTAACTGGTCATGCAATGTGCTATCTGGGATGACTATACCAACCTTGTCTTCCTCTCTAGTTCCCTGGGCTCTGACACTACGCCTCTTCCCTCCTGGGCGGCTCACAGCTCTTGGGGGGCATTGAAGCAAGCACTTAAAGGACTGTCTGTGGAGTTTACTAAACTTGCTGACAAGGCGGCACAGCAGGTACATAAAACCAATCTCTATTAACTGTTGTAATTGCCATTTTATCTACTTTGCTACTTAATATCTAAAGGAGTTGTCCCACTGATAATATTTATCCCCAGTCCTAGCAATCGGACCACCTGTTTCACTTCTTAGCTCCATGGTAAAGGCCCTATTACACCTTGTGATTATCTGCCGAATCAGGCAGACATCGCCCCATGTAATAAAGACAATGATCGGTTGAGGAGCGAGCAAACATTTGCTTATTGACTGATTTGTTGTCTTTTAACCTGTTTAAAAATCATGGGCCAGTAGCTGCACATCTCTCCGTTCTGTAGGTGATGTGTGCTTGGATGTTGCTATTGATGTGCAGCCCTGGCCACACGATTATCAAGCAGTTTGATAAGCTCAGTAAGGGTACGTGCACACTGAGGGATCTGGGTGGATCACCTGACGCGGATTCCGCCGCTCGCCCCCGATCTCACACCTGCGTGTATATCTGCCCGTGCCATAGACTCTATTCCATGTTCATTCTCTGGGCGGACGGTGGAATCTGCCCAACCATGGAATAGAGACTATGGCACAGGCGGAGATGCATGCGAGCGTCTGAATCCGCGGTGGGTGATCCGCCCGGATTCCTCAATGTGCACATACCCTATCTCCATCTTGCAGATTGGCGCTGGCCCACCTGGCATGTTGGGCCATCTAAACGGTCTATGGAGATTATCACCTTCAGTGAGACAGATTGCAGCAAGCCGGGAGGGAAGCACTTAGCCATGCACTTCTCTTAGCTTTAACAAATGGTGGAGAACACCCAGTCCCCGATAGAACAAAACTTTTCACATCTCCAGAACAGGTACAAAGGCAAACCCCATGAACATGTTCTTAGGGTATATAGACTAAGGGCCCTATTACATGGGACGATTATCGTGTGAATTATCATATGGTTCCAAATTAAAAAATAACTTCTTCTATTCGGGCCCTTAGGGTCTTATTAAGCTAAGCGATTTTTTATTTTCTCACAGACACAGATGTATGCAACAAGGACCAGTTGCTGCTGTGTAAAATATTTTTTTTTCTCAAACAAGCACTTTTACGGACAACCTGAAACCGTTCACCATATTACACGGAACGCTAAACGTTAGTTATGATCGTTGATACACTCTCTAAGCCTTCTTATCCCAACAAAGGAATGAACGAAAGATTTGTGAATGATTAAGGGTACAAACCCACACTGCATATACGCTGCGTATTAACTGCTGCGATACGCAGCAGATACGCAGCAGATTAGATCTAAATAACTAAACACAGTATCAAATCTGCTGCGTATCTGCTGTGTGTGTTTGTACCCTAACAACGATTTTATGGTCCGCACAAAAGATGAGAGACACACACAAACAAATTTTCGTTTGATTGTTGCCTGCGTACACGCAGAAAGATTATCGATTAAATTTAAACAATAGAACGATTTTTCGCACGATAATCTTTCTGGGCCCTTTATAGAGTAAGGTTTCCCGGTTCTGAGAACCAGATGGGAGAGCAACTTCACCTCCTGTAGTTCTAACTTAGATGGTTGGCTTGTCATTTGAAGACATGGTGATACCAGCTGAACAAACAGGCACACAGCAAAAGGGCGCATACCGTAATAAACAATGCAGCTAGGCCATTATACGATAGTAATGAACAGGGAAGCTTCTCATTCACTGACTGCAAGCAGAGATCTTGAAAACTAAATACATGTATGTAAAGGAGCCTGCACTCCTGTCATGTTCCAGCAGTGCCTTATTAGATGGGGATACCCCTTGTAACTTCTGTTCTTATTCTCCTACAGGGGAAGCTTGAGGAAATTGACGTGGTGGAAAAGCTGAATCTATTCCTAGATCTTCTTCAGTCCTATAAGGTTAGTGACCTCACTGTACCAGACGACTATACGCTGTCTTTTGACGCCTCATCTATATAATACATGGGATCTTTGGTCTGTGCAGGATCTGTGTGAGCGGCATGAGAAGGGGGTGTTACACAAGCACCAGAGAGCCTTAACCAAGTACAGCCTCATGAAGACGCAGATGATCAGCGCCACCGTGCAGAATAAGGAGGCAGAGTCTGTGGAGCAGCTGGAGTCTCGCATTGTTGAGGCAAGCGCACATAAAATAATATAATTATATAAATGTGTAGTGAACTGTTAGGTTTTCAATGCATTTTACTCATTGACGCCCTCTGGTGAGTAATGGACATTGTACTGAGCATGCCCAGTAGCCTGCCTTATGGGACAGGTCCTGCGTATTGTAACTATGGTATATAGAGCTAGCTTAGGCAAGATGGCTACCCCCATAATAATGTACAAAAAATGAATAAAAAAAAAAAGTACAGTCGAAAAATAGAGAGTTTAGAAAAAGAAAAAAACAATTCCTGTACTTGGCTATCATCAGTATCAGTAAAAAAAAATCGAGATGTGCATTCCCTTTAAGGGTAGTAATTAGAGATGAGCGAACCTGGAGAATGCTTGAGTCCATCCGAACCCGAACTTTCAGCATTTGATTAGCGGTGGCTGCTGAACTTGGATAAAGCCCTAAGGCTATGTGGAAAACATGGATATAGTCATTGGCTGTATCCATGTTTTCCAGACAACCTTAGAGCTTTATCCAAGTTCAGCAGCCACCGCTAATCAAATGCCGAAAGTTCGGGTTCGGATGGACTCGAACCCGGTTCTCTCATTTCTAGTAGTAATGTTTCACTTTCTTTTTCTTTCTTTTTTTTTTTTGCAGCAAGAGAACGCCCTCATGGTCATGGAGTTAAGGAACTACTTTTCCTTGTTTTGTTTGCACCAAGAAACCCAGCTGATCCACATCTATCTACCGCTCACCTCTCACATCCTGGGGGCATTTGTAAATTCACAGATTCAGGGACACAAGGAGGTTAGTCTTCTTTCGATATTCTTGTTAAAGTGAACCTGTTACCGCTTTTATGCTGCCTGCACCACATGTCATCAGTGTGATCCTCTGTGCTGTCTGCCTGGCCCATTGACTTTGATAGGTCTCTCCCTCTACCTAAGTAGAGAAAGATCCATCAGTTGAGGCTGGTGGAGTCAGGAGTGGTGACAGTGACCACTTTGAGAAGTGGTTTGGACAGCATGAAGTGATGACAGTTTCCCTTTTAAGGCGTTGTACAGGACTAGAAAACTAGGCTGATTTCTTGGAGAAACAGTGCCACACCTGACCATAGGTTGTGTCTAGTATTGCAGCTCAGCTCCATTGACGTGAATAGGACAGAGCTGCAATATTGCACAGAACCTGATGTTTTTGTGGGGGAGAAGAAAATGAATGCATTCTAATCCTTCAGAACTCCTTTTAATACATTATATTTCTGGTATAGTCACAGATTGTTTCTGTGTGATATACATTCTCATTTACATAAACTTCATATTATCCACACTGTCTCTTTGCAGATGAACCAAGTCTGGAATGAACTGAAGCCAAAGCTGAACTGTCTGTTTGTAGGACCCACCAGCATGGCTAGTCCTCCGCTGTCCCCAGATGAGAGGCACTTCTTTTCTCGCTAGTATAATTTCCTGTGTGATCGCACTTGGGGACCATGATATGTTTGTCCTAAGGCAATTCAATGGAGTAGGTATTCCATGCACACACCTATAGTAGAGACGAGAAGGGTGTTGCCAGTCAAATGCAAGAAGCACTTCAGCAAATCACATCAGACTTAAAGGGGTCATTCAGGATTATAAAACATGGCTGCTTTTCTTTCAAGTTTTGCCGGATATTGCAGCATTGAAATAAATGAAGCTGCAATACCACACACAACCTAAAGCCAGGTGTGGCGCTTTTTTTTTTTTTTTCTCTCTCTTCGGTGAAAAAGCAGCCATGTTTTTCCAACCCTGGACAACCGCTTTAAAATAGGCAGTTGGCAGAGAATGAATGGACTGCTGACCATAGACGTGCAGTGCACTACTTTAATTTGGGACACTTTTTTTTTTCTTGGCAACATAAACAGTGAAAGGTAAAGAATCCCTTTAAGGTGTACACAGAGATTCAGTTCTGCTCCGTTTCATAATTGTACTTGCTCTGAGGTTACCATGGTAACATTAACAGACTAATCCTACAGCACATGACCCTTACGTCATATGACCACCACCTTTTATAAATGGACTCATGAGTGGAGATCACATGACTAAGTACCCTTGTGGATGGTCTGCTTATGTTACTATGGCAACCCCAGAGCAAGCAATAATGTAAAGGGTATTTACATTGCAACCAATAGCATTTGAATAGCTCAGATGAAAATCACCCAGCTAAAATTATATAATGTGCAATACCCAAAAAATATATAATAGATATAAAAAATTGGGGGAGATTTATCAAACATGGTGTAAAGTGAAACTGGCTCAGTTGCCCCTAGCAACCAATCAGATTCCACCTTTCATTTTCCAAAGAGTCTGTGAGGAATGAAAGGTGGAATCTGATTGGTTGCTAGGGGCAACTGAGCCAGTTTCACTTTACACCATGTTTGATAAATTTCCCCCTATGTGTCTGTTTGTGTGATCAGAAACAAAGGCAAGACTTATAGGAAGGATCCACTGCCTTTATATTATGTGACCTTTATATATTGAACCATTACTATAGAAGTCTCTAATGTAATCTATTTGAAGAGAAATAACGTAATATGATTTATTGCAGACATTTATAACCTATATGTAAATCTTTATGCTGGAGACTTGATGTGATTGCTTTACATTGCACTTAGTATTAGACTCTTGGTGGTGACAATGATGTATGCACTAGTAAGGGTTATATTTTACTGTATAGTATCTCTAGTTCAGTCTTGGTATTCCCATTCCTTGTAGATACTTATGAAGTGGTTGACATTCTTAACACCATATCCTTAGTCTACATTGATATAGTGGAGGGGTCAAACCCGGTTAATAGATGATGTTTGTTTTTTAACCAAATATGGATCATGAGGGAATCGATCAGTTTCATCTTGGCTGCCGCCATTGGTGCTGGTAGTGAAAGCAGGGAGACAAGTTCTGACCTCTGAAGAGGTCAACATGATCGATCTTAGGCCGGTTCTGTTCAAAAATGTAATAGGTTGTAGTCTTGTAGTCTGCAACATTAATGAAGCATAGAAAACTAGTGTATAACCTTCAATATTACTAGCGGTCAATGAGAACAGATCATTGATATCAAAGCTTTTCACCGGTGGGGACTGGGTGTTCTGACTGCCACCGATTTTGTTAATGGTAACCAATCTGCTCCCTGAGGGAATGTGACCTGGCCACAGTACCTTATAGCTGCCAGACACAGCTCTCTGCGGCAATAAAAAAAAAAAAAAAAAACATGTTTAGTGCTTAGATTTTTTTCTAAATTGACGCCCTACTGGAGACTGCCAGTCACAGCGTCTCTGCCCAGCAGCTATAAAGTATTAGAGCCGGGTCACACTCCCTCAGGGAGGTGACTAGTTCCCTTTGAGGGTACGTGCACACTACGGAATGGCGCCGGATAACCCGTTGCGCATTCTGCAGCTTGCACCCACCTGCAGACTTTGGGGGGCACACGCGTCTCCGCCTGTGTCATAGACTCTGTTCTATGCACGGGCGGGTTCCATCGTCCGTCCAAAGAATGGACAGGGTCATTCTTTGGACGGAGGGGGGAATCCGCCCGTGCATAGAATGGAGTCTATGACACTTGCGGAGACGCACGCGCCCGCCACATTCTGTGGGCTGGTGCGAGCTGCGGAATGCGCGACGGGTTATCCGTCGCCATTCCGTAGTGCAAGAACCTGAAGAGCCTTAGGTTGGGAAACACTGATCTGAGAGCATGTTCTTGCTAAACTAAAAGTGACTACAGGATCAGACTACACACAGGGTTTGTTTGTAGTCTGTAACCATGGCAACACAGCTTAGTATAAACAACACAGTAGGATATTTATCACAACAAAGTGTAGAATTGCCACTTTTTTTTATTTTAGATACATCTGAACCTGACTTCTACATAATTTAGCCTTAGATGCAGCTATACAAATAATTGTGCCTTATATAACTGACGGGAGAGAAGAAGCATTGACGACAGTGTTGAAAAATTCAGTGTTCAGACTAGCCTATCTAGTATCATATTGTGACTTCTTTACCTTGAGAGTATAGACATGCTGTTTTTTTTTTGTTTTTTTCCATTGCTGATGTCTACAACGTTTTGCATTGATTCAATCATATTTTAAGTGCGATAAGGGAACGCCTTCTTATGACTGTGTGAATGTGCCCCTAGGCAGGGATGCTTTGGGATGTAACGTGTGTGCCTTATTTTTTTTATTACTGCCACCCACCTATGCTGAAGGAAGACCTGGGTCTTACAACTCTAAACTGAGTTGTATAACCTTTTCCACTACTTACTGTACCTGTCAACATGTTTCCCATAATACATTGCCATGCAGCAGAATTATAGCAAACATTTCTGTCACTGAACGTTTGCATTACGTCAGGTTTCTTCTGCAAAGCAGATGAATGGAGTAGTAATTCTGCAATTCACAGGCAGTATGGTTTTGAAACTTTGCAGCTGAACACTATATAGCTGTAGGCAGTGGTATACATAGGAGCCCTATTCCTGGTGCTGGGTCATGTCACTACCATGTCGAGACAAAACGAATTGGACTGTTATGTTTGTTATTTCTACATTGGCCCTATTACACTAAATGATTATCAGCCTCACTTGGTTGAGTACGGACTGTTTAGCCCAATAATCGTTTAGTGTAATTGTGCATGTTGAAAGGCCCCAATCGGCTGACGTGTGGACAATGCCGGCTGATCGTGGCCCTTCGACATGTTGGAAGATCATGTGTGCAGCAACTGTCTGCTGCGTGTCACTCCGTATAATAGGAGCAGCAGCCAGTGACATCAATGGGCTGCCGAATGATCCAAGGATTGTTCGGGCGCCCCTCCTGCTGTCTGTGCATATAATAGCACAGGCAGCGAGTGGGAAGTAACTAGGACAGGTCGGTGCTCGCTTCCCCCAGAAAATTGAGCTGTGTAATATGTCCATAAGGCATTCAGTAAAGTTTTAGGATTCCCAGGGGAAAAATGAACCAGAACTTGATTTCCTCCAGAGTACTCCTTTACATGGTTTAGGTAATAAAGGCTTAGGTCCATTCACTTTATTAGAACTCTGCTTCAATACCACACACAAACAAAGTGTGGCACTGTTTTAGGAAGCAGCTAGCTTTTGCTAATCCTAGGACCTAAACAATTAAGGGGTGTTCCGTTCAAACATTACTTTTGATATGTTGCTGCCCATGGTGAGACTAATAATTCATTCCATACTTTATTATTTAATCAGTCTCCTTCCCCCAGTTCTCAGCTGCTGCTTTCTGCCGAAGACACAAACAACTGTGTGTTGAGCTCTTCTCTCCATCTCCCCCCTCTCTTCTGAGATGGCTGATGTAAACAAGTCCCTGGCAGGCTTTATCTGCAATATTGCAGCCTCTTTGTAATGCTGGGAGGGTCAATCTGAGGTCGCTGATGAACTCCAAGCATTACAAAGAAGCTACAAATTTGCAGATAGTGAAGGGTGGGTGGAGGAAGGGGAGATGGAGATAAAAGCACATACACAGATTTTTGTGCCTTAAGCAGAAAGCAGCAGCTCAGAACTGGTGGAAGTGAATAACATAATAACAAGTATGGAAGGAATTGTTAGTTTCACCAAGGGCAGCAACATATCAAAAGTTATATCTGAGCGGAATATCCCTTTAAGGCCTGATTCTAATCCCAGACAACAAAGGTCTGTTCCCCTCATTTTCTTCATGAACGTTTCCTCTCTTGTTTATGAAATCTCACATATTGCAAGAACTCAAAATTAAGTAGAAACTGCAACACCAGAAACACCATGTGGATAATGGTGGTGCTGTTTCTGTGTGGGAAATAAAGCAGACCCCTGTTTTTTCGGTTCTGAACCATCAAATGTTTTGCTGGATGTTTATATATCTCCTAGTTTTGTAAGAAATTTGAAGCTTTCTTACATGGGGAAAAAAAATACTGCACAATGATATATAATATATAGAATCTATTATCAGGGACTTTACAATAGAATGTCACTGTATAGAATGTAAACAGTATTTCCATATTTAAACAGAATGTATGTAGCAGATATATAATGTGCCTTATTGTGCAGTGTTATCCCAGGACGCTGTATTGCGGATTAGTATTAGCCTCCTCGGAGGCAGCGGCGGATCTGCTGACTCTGCACTATTTCTCTTCTATTCAATAAATTCTGTTCACTTGTTACATTCC
This sequence comes from Dendropsophus ebraccatus, assembly GCF_027789765.1. Taxonomy (NCBI): domain Eukaryota; kingdom Metazoa; phylum Chordata; class Amphibia; order Anura; family Hylidae; genus Dendropsophus; species Dendropsophus ebraccatus. The sequence continues at coordinate 96,316,415 of NC_091462.1, read as the reverse complement.
AAAGAGAAGAAAAAAAAAAGTATAAAACTGCCAGGCGTATATAAACTGATGAAATATTCATGTATATAAAATATATTTGTAAGAAATGCATCTATATAAAAAGTATATTTAATAAAATATGAAAATTCTGATGGCTTTCCTCAATGTTTTCTCTCTGTACTTTGAAGGTGAAATGTGGCAGTAAGAATCCTCTGGTGTGGTTCTGTCAAGTGATTCCTTAAAGGGATTGTTCAGGATAACAACTGCTAGCCTATTCACCAAAGCTGCAGTACACCTGCGCTGGCGCTATACGGGCGATGGAGCCGGCTGTTTACTGCTCTGTTCTCACTGTATTACGGGGCACAGGGAGCTGTGGAAGATCGTCCGGGTGGCTCATTAAAGAAAGTGGCATTCTGCTGCTGCCGCCGCTCCTGTCCCATGGTGCAATGGCCAGCAGACTATCGCTTTTATCGTTTGTTGTCTTTCAACACATTGTAGAAGAAAAAAAAATCAGTTGACGTTGTGCATGTCGTCTGATCATTGCCTTTTAAAATGACCTATTACTCCAAACAATTTTTGTCCGGAACGGCCGTTAATTGGCCAAGTAAGTCCGATAATCGCTTGGTGTAATAGGGCCTTTAGTGTCTCTTATTTGTCTGGCTCATCTACTGTGTTTCCCTGAAAATAAGACAATGTCTTATATTAATTTTTGCTCCCAAAGATGTGCTGTGTCTTATTTACAGGGAATGTTGTATCTTTCCATGAAGAAGAATCAACATTTATTATATACTTTACAGTAATTGTCTTCAAAAACCAGCATAACTAGACAAAACCAACCACTTTTCCCCTTAGCGGCATGGCGGGAAGGGTCTTGCGTTCAGGGGATGCCTTATTGTAAGCTATCCTGTCAATCCTCCACTATGTCTTATTTTCCGGGAAACTGTAGGAGCTCCTTGTAGAAGTACTCTTTTACAATGAATGTGTGTGTGTGTGTGTGTATGTATGTATATATATGTATGTATGTATGTGTGTATATATATATATATGTGTATATATATATATATATATATATATATATATATATATATATATATATATGTGTATATATGTATATATATATATATATATATATATATATATGTGTGTGTATATATGTATATATATATATATATATATATATATATATATATATATATATATATATATATATATATATAGTTTTCTTGGTTCGTCAACTTGATTGGTTCCGGAAGGCAGTTTGAGAACAGAACAGTGTCTTCCCATAGGAAATGTAAATGTGTTTAATTGGTTCCAGCCCCCACCAACAATTACCTACAGTACCCATATATTACATTGTATAGTGCCCAATCTCTACAGTACAGAGCAGCATTATATACTGTACAGGACATTATACACACAAAACATTCAACAAAACCAGTACTTAAAGTACAGTAGTCACCAACTCCTCACTCATCCTTTACTTTATAGTGTGCCCCCCCCCCCCCCATCCCAGCACTGTAATGGATGGGAGATGGTGGTGCACTGACTGTACTACTACTGTACTGTATGTGCACTCCAGCAACCTTATACAGTGCTGTACTGTATGTGAAGCCTCTCCAGTGCTAAACTCGCCACGTACAACCCACCATCCACGCTCGCAGAAATGTTTAGATGCCGAGAACTTCAAGACTGGGTGCCCGAAAAGTGTTTGAGAACAGAGCAAAAGTTCCTTGAAAATACAGTTTGAGTTCCAAGCGGTTTGAGAACCAAGGTACCTGTGTGTGTGTGTGTGTATATTTTATATTCCCCTTCAGATTTGGCGGGGATCCATCATAAGAGAAAATTTTAGGACCTCAAAGACCCATAGTACGTAGTGATCTTATTTGTTTATTCCAGTCAACCATAAAATGGTAAACTTGATAACTAACGTACAGACATTATAACCTGCGCTCAGAAACCATACGACGTAGTGAGAAAGACTTGGTAAAATTGGTGCAAAGGAAACCCTGGGCAGTTGCCTATAGCAGACAATTGCCTTCCAGCTTAAACCATTTCAAAGATACATTTATTAAAGTGTACCTCCAGCGTCATGCAGCACCGTGCACAAATTGTCTCTCTAATGTAGATGTAGTTTGAATTTGGCCCTGGAATAGGCTTCTGAGCACCTGTCCTCCCTGCCACATACACCGCGGAACCTTATAAGATGAGTTTGCCATCTCCAGCCCCATAGACTGAGCAGGAAACGCCTGTGTGGCACAGACCATGCCACTTTATCATATAGGAAGGTCTGCAGGTGACCCTAGTTCAGAACACAGAAACACATGTAATTTCTTGGAGGTCATCAAGAGATCACATGAAGGAACTCCAAAATAAAACCGTTGCATTAGTACCATTAGAGCTGTGGCACTTTGACGCTCAATATTAGGAGTCCTTCAGCTACTGTAAAAGAGCCGGGGTACTCCGGCGTCTGGTGTCAGAAAGTTATATAGATTTGTAATTTCCTTCTGTTAAAAAATCTGAAGTCTTCCAGTACTTATCAGCTGCTATATGTCCTTAAGGAAGTGGTGTATTCTTTCCAATCTGACACTGTACCCCCTGTTGCCACCCCTGTCTGTGCCAAGCAGTGACAAATCCCCATAGGAAACCTCTCCTGCTCTGGGTGGTTTCTGCCACGGACAGAGGTGGCAGCAGAGACACTGTGTCAGACTGGAAAGAATACACCACTTCCTGCAGGACATACAGCAGCTGATAAGTACTGGAAGATTTAAGATTTTTAAATAGAAGCAAATGACAAGTCTGTTTAACTTTTTGACACTAGTTGATTTGCCAGAGTAGTCCTTTAAGGCTGGTATAACATGAGAGAAATCATGTCAGGCTAAGGACTCGCAGCATCACTGATCCCTATACTGGTGTTCATTCTGGTCATTAGATGTGAAACCAGTTAAATAGTGCAATAAAATAAAAAGGTCTACTAAAAGAATTTCTCCAGATACTTTCAGCATCTTCCTTCTCATATATCATTTACTTCTTCCAGTTTATAGTCCAGAATTTTATCATGCCCCTCAAACTTGAAGTAGGCCAGGAATTTCTTCTTTTGCAGCAATAGGGGCAGCCATATGTAGTCATCGGGCCACATACCCTCATAAGGGATCTTGTCTAGCGAGAACCACTTGGGGCGCATTTCTGAAAATCAAATAAATAGAAAGGGTTTTATGATCTTAGAAACATGGCTGCTTCCAGCCAGACACAGTGCCACTTCTGGCTATAGGCTGTGTCTGGCATTACAGCTTTAACAGAAACACAAATGTGGTAAGTAGCAGGTATCTATAAAGGACACTCTTGTAGCTCACCCTCACTTTCTGTTGGTTCTCCTTTGAACTCATCTGCTCGGAAGATATGGACATCAAGTAGCTCTGTGCTCCCGACAAATTCAAATTTGATGTTTCCGATTTTCTGTAGGGTGTCGGTAGTCAGACCACTTTCTTCCCAGAGTTCTCTGCATAGAGGATCACAATGATAATCTATTAAATGACAGCACTAACGGATATAAATGTTCAGTGTTAGGGGTAATACTGAACGTTCATTACTGCAAGTCTGTTTCATAGGTCAATAAGAAGAACATTTCCGGAGCAAAGACAGACAGAGGGTCAGGGGTCAAGAGTAGGGAGTGCTCCTCCAAGAGTGCCCAGACACTTAAAGGGGTTATTCAGCGCTACAAAAACATGGCCACTTTCCCCCCTACTGATGTCTCCAGTTTGGGTGGGGTTTTGAAACTCAGTTCCATTGAAGTAAATGGAGCTTATTTGAAAACTGCACCTGAACTGGAGACAACAGTAGGGGGAAAAGTGGCCATGTTTTTGTAGCGCTGGATAACCCCTTTAAAGGAGAAGTCCGACGAAAATTGTTATTAAAGTATTGTATTGTCCCCCAAAAGTTATACAAATCCCATAAGCATTTACGGGAAATGCTTATAAAGTGCTTTTTCCCTACACTTACTACTGCATCAAGGCTTCACTTCCTGGATAACATGGTGATGTCACTTCCTGGATAAAATGGTGATGTCACTTCCTGGATAACATGGTGGTGTCACTTCCTGGATAAAATGGTGATGTCACTACCTGGATAACATGGTGATGTCACGACCCGACTCTCAGAGCTGTGCGGGCTGTGGCTGCTGAAGAGGATGATGGCAGAGGGACACTGAGGGACACAGGGCACTGGGGGGACACTGAGCATCCCCCTCCCATCCTCTCCAGCAGCAACAGCCCACACAGCTCTGGGAGTCGGGTCGTGACATCACCACGTTATCCAGGAAGTGAAGCCATGAGGTAGTAGTAAGTGCAGGGAAAAAAGCACTTTATAAGCATCTCCCATAATAAGTGTATATTGAGGATTTGTATAACTTTTGGGAAGCTATACAATACTTTAATAAAAAATTTTCCTGCGCTTCTCCTTTAAATTTACCGTTTTGCGGCTTCCTCAATGGTTTCTCCTTGCTGGACTTTACCACCAAACCCATTCCATCTGCCAGCACCGAAGCCACGCTTCTTCATGCCCAGCAGAATCCTCTGTGGCTGGACCACCATGACCAGGGTGAGCAGCTTAGACGTGAACATGGCTTCTCCTTAGACACTACATAAATAAATAGAGATATTATAATACAATACAGTGCACCTTATACACAGGTATACATACAGTCATAGTATGGATAGGTAATACAGAAATATACTACAGACATCATGGCTATATTGGACATTTACAATATGGCGGTATGGTGGCCTCCCATCTGCCATGCATTGTGCATGTGACACTACCAGCCAATCACTGGCCTCCGCAGTCACATGACAGACTGGTCAGCCATATCATATGCACAATCCAATAAGCTCCATGCAAATTTTCTTTTCTTTTTTTTTTTAAGACTGGGACCCTTAAATCTTTGCACCCCGACTCCCTCCCTCGCCTGATTATTCCCTGGGGACGCCATGGACCAATAACCTTCTATGGGGCCGCCAGGGTGGATAACTTACCGTTACAGGATCTTCTATCTGAACAAATCCCGACTACTCACACGTGCAGTTCACCCGCGGGAAGCCGATCACGTGACCTGACAAGCCTCCTTCCCCCGGCCGCCATATTAGATATGGGCAGCCCCTTGCCTGTTGCAGTTTATGATATAGATACTAAAATATTTTGCTCTCACTAAAGTCTATTGAGATTTAAAATGGCGATACAATAATGAGCAATTTTCACTGTTTTTATGGTTTATTTTCATTTTGCTGTTGCCCATTACAAGTATGGCGAACGCTGCCTCAGAGGATGTTTCTCCGCTAAGTGTGGCTATATACTGCGATAGTACACTGAGAAATAACCCTCGACGGGATCAGGAAGCCCTGGGAGCTGCATCTTGTTGTTTTCTTAGATGCGGTTTTCCCTTAACAAATATGGCGGCCGCTGCAGTGTGGTGCCCGGCCAGCTGTGTGCGGGAACAATAAATATGGCGGCCGCCGTGTCCCGGTGAGTGTGCAGGAGGCTCTTGCTTCATGTATAGTTAGTGATGCGTAGGAGAGAGGGCCATCTGTGGGGCTTGTTCACACCTTGGTTGCCCTCTAGTAACAGTTATATTCATATGTTAGGACACTGCCCTAGTGTGTCTGGCAGTACCATAGAATGCCCAAAATGTGCCATATATAATTACCCATAGCATATACAGTACTTACTGCACTGCCCAGGATGCCACTCATTGCCTTAATACAATGCCCACAGAGTGCCATGCACTGCCCATTATGTGCCATAGGCTGCATTGAGCACCCAGTTACTGCTATACATACTGATATATGGTACTGGCACTCATACAGGTGGCATCATACAATGCCCACAGAGTGCCATGCACTGCCCATTATGTGCCATAGGCTGCATTGAGCACCCATTGAGCTATACATACTGATATATGGTACTGGCAGAACTTTTCAAGGTGGCACTCATACAGGTGGCATCATACAATGTCCACATAGAATGCCCATAATATGCTGCTTAGTATCTATATACTGCATACAGTGCACAGAGCTCAGTGCCATACACTACCGGTATACATCGCTTAGATATTAGACATCCCAGAGTGGCACACATTGCCAGAATAACATTGCACACGTAAATAGTGCATAGTGCAAATTAGTCAGTGTGTGGGTACAAACACACACGGCTTATATGCTGCGTATTTACTGCTGCGATACGCAGCAGATACGCAGCAGATTAGATCTAAATAACTGAACACAGTATCAAATCTGCTGCGTATCTGCTGTGTATCTGCTGTGTGTGTTTGTACCCTAAATCAATGCCATACTGAGCACATGGGAGGGCTGTAACATCGCTTTAATCACAAAACTAGTGTAAACATTCTCAAATATTGGTGCAATAATTAATAAATTTTTTTGTAAAACTAAGTAAAAGTCACAAATTTTTAAGAAATGGCACAAAAAATTGCATTAATTTTACACCAAAGCCAACACAAACCAATGATAAATACCCCCATAGTACCAAACGGTGTGCACTATGTGGTACTATGGAGTAACAGTTGTTAGAAATGTGACTTTGCGCTACTCGGTCCGTGCCGGGCGGCCGAGAAAGCGCTGAATTTCTGTCTGTGTTTGCACTGACTATTGGGTCTGAATTGTGTCTTACTTTCCAGCCACACCTGCCTTGCCTGTCAGACTTCTGGCAGTGCAAAGGTTACTGCACTGCTAAGTCTGTTCAGCTGAACTTGGTGCTGGAATCAGGGCTGCTCCAATCAGCTGCTGGACTTTGGTTCTGAGCCTGGATAAAAAGCAGTCAGTTGCTCACTTCCCTGCTGGCTATTAGAGGAATCTAGTCCCAGCTCACATTATCCCTGGCCTGCTTACCCGCCCGCTGTTGTTACTCTGTTACCTGACCTCCTGCCTGTTACCGACTATCCGCTATCTTCCTGATTTTGTTCTTTGTTGCCCGTGTATTGCTGACTTGGCTTGTTTGACTCCGCTCTGTTGTGTTTGTTCGTCTGTCTGCGTTTTGTTTTTCACTTACATCAGTATAGGGATCGGCACCGTGGTTGTCCACGACCGCTTAGGGCCGTTTGCGGCAAGTAGGTAGGGTCAGAGGGTGGGTCTAGCTTTAGGGCTCACTGTCTTGTACTGTTTCTGCCTACCGAGTCTGACAACAGTGTAGATGTATGGTGATAACTGCGAACTCTGTAGAGGGGGGTGCCAGTGCTGCGCTGCATCATGGGGTACCTGGATCTGGCCAGCTGTCATCTTCTCGACGTCACAGACAGGCGGGATTTAGCCTGCCCAGCCAATCTGTGACTGCAGCAGTGTCCCGCCCCAGTCATTGACTGGCTGAGCGGGGTAGCCGGAGGGGAGCAGCTGTTATCATGCTGTAGAACAAAGCTGAACTTACCAGAAATCCTGGTCTAGTCTCCTGAAGGCAGATTTTCTGACTTGTGCTGGTTGAAAAAAAACAAAAAAAAAAACAAAACAGACTAAACACAGGAATTTTAGCCAGTACAGAGAGTCACAGATCAATGTGTCTATCAGTCAATGTATATGGCAAAGTTGCTTTATTTCGCATCTACTGTTGATTTAGACTTTAGTGACACCTAAATGTCTGCTGTCTAGCTCAGCAATCTGTGAAAACACGTCTGTGATTGCATCCGTTTCGCAATCTGAGTGTGTTTTTTTTCGCAGATCCTGTAAAAATTGTTCAGTGCTAGTTTTAATAAAGTTAAACAGTTTAGAAAAAATAGAACTAGCTCACAAATCATCAGTCCGTGTTTTTCACAGATTCATGGACCATCAACTTCCCATAGACTTCTATTGAGAAATCCCTGCTGCGATCATTCACCGCACTATAACATGTTCTATTTTTCTGTATCACGGATGGCATGAATAGCTGAATACAAAACAATGGGCCCTAAAATTGTCTGATCCCTGGTGAATATCGCTAGTACCATCTTATCCCAGTGGTTGTCGTAGCTGCTGGAATAGGAAAGTGAAAAGCGTTTTTATGTCCACCATATTCTCAATAAAACTGAATACTTTTTGAACACAGGTACCACACTGCGGCCTTCCAGCTGTTGCAAAACTACAATTCCCATCATGCTAAAGCTTTGGCTGTCCAGGCATGATGGGAATTGTAGTTTTGCAACAGCTAGAGGGCTGCGAGTTTGACACCCCTGTTGTAGCTCTTACTGGCATAGAGGACGGCTAAGCCTCCTATTGACTATTATCAAGCCAGTGGCTACTGAGATCCCTTGTTTCATGAATTCTGCAAGAAAAAAACCAGCAATAATTGTATTTGTAAATCTCCAGCAAATATTGAAGAATATTCATTGCATAAAATGAAACATTCATAAGCGTATAGACTGATCTGACAAGTGTAATGGAGGAATGGGGCCTCGGAGGCCATTCATTACCATGTAAAGGATCGCTCCAGTCCATGTTCCCTCCGATTTAGAGCCGCTATAAATGTGCAATAATGTTTTTATGAGAAAATGTCCCTATGGGGAGAATAATAATTCTGTGTATTCAGCTTCACAAAGTCCTTGTCTTATCATTACTGGGACTTCATTGCAGCCACAGCGCAGAGTCTCTAAGAGCCCTATCCTGATATAACTTTTACTTGAATGCAAAGATCAGGGCAAGACTTTTTTTTTAAAGGGGAACTCCAGAAAAATTATATAGAATTGTAATTTACTTCTATTTAAAAATCTCCAGTCTTCCAGTACTTATCAGCTGCTTTATGTCCTGCAGGAAGTAGTGTATTCTTTCCAGTCTGACACAGTGCTCTTTGCTGCCACCTTTGTCCATGTCAGGAACTGTTCAGAGCAGTAGCAAATCCCCATAGAAAAGCTCTGCTGCACTTGACTGTTCCTGATATGGACAGAGGTGGCATAAGAGAGCACTGTGTAAGACTGGAAAGAACACACCACTTCCTGCACAGGTATTATATGATAAGAACATATTGTATTTGCAGCCGTTGGCGGACGCTGGCTCTCCTCCTGCAGTGCCGCAGCCTGCACATCACTCTTGGGGCGCAGAAGGAGAAGACAGGAGCAGAGCAGATATGGCTTACCAGGCAGCAGAGGGACCCCTATGTAAAGGCAGCTCGTGCCCAGAATTACCGCTGCCGCAGCGCCTTTAAGTTGCTGGAGATCGACAAGGAGCATAAAATCCTAGAGCCCGGACATCGTGTTGTAGATTGCGGCGCTGCACCCGGGGCCTGGAGTCAGGTGCTGGTTGAGAAAGTAAATTCTTTGGGACAAGGTAAGAACCATATTTGCTTCTCCATATTTGCGTCTTAAAGGAAAACAAAAAGAACAGATATGTATATAAAAGAGCTGACAGTTACCTATTTAACAAGCAGTTATAGGTATCTTTATGTCTCCTCCGATCCAGCATGTTTCCAAAAAATTATCTTTAAAGGGGTTGTCCAGTGAAAATCTTTTTCTTTCAAATCAACGGATATCAGAAAGTTATATAGATTTGTAATTTACTTCTATAAATCAAGTCTTCCCTTACTTATTAGCTGCTGTGAGTCCTGCAGAAAATGTAGTTTTATTTTCAGTCTGACACAGTGCTCTCTGCTGACATCTCTGGCCGAGACAGGAACTCTGTCTCGGTTTTCTATGAATCCCCATAGAAAACCTCTCCTGCTCTGGACAGTTCCTGTCTCGGCCAGAGATGTCAGCAGAGAGCACTGTGTCAGACTGAAAATAAAATAACATTTCCTGCAGGAAATACAGCAGCTAATAAGTATAAGAGAAGACTTGTGATTTTTTAATAGAAGTAAATTACAAATCTATATAACTTTCTCACACCAGTTGATTTGAAAGAAAAAGATTTTCGCTGGATAACCTCTTTAATTCCCAGCAAGAGATGTGTCTGTGACGCTGTTCTCCCTGCCCCGCTCCCAGGCCATGGCTTGTTTAATAGGTAACTGGCAGCAGTTTGATATACATATCCATGCTGTCATGTTTCCTGTTAAGCTGGTCTTAAGGCCCCATTACACCAAGCGATTATCGCCCGTTGTGGCTGATACTCGCTTGGTGTAATAGCTAGTGATAAAAGACAACGATCGGCAGACATGCACGATATCGGCTGATCCTTGTCTAACTACAAAATATGAAGGAGCTATCACATATAAATCAAATCTGTTTTAAACTAATACCGTATAGTTAGCAAGAAAGAAGAAAAAAACGGAATAATGGTACACCCTCAACCATAATCCATTAGTACAAAATCACATATTTTATTTAAGTCACAAAAATAACATATGTAAAAATGGCTTGGAAATACATTTAAAAACACTAAAAACTCAAAATGGGTGAACAATCACTTGGAGGTTGGTGAAAATACACCCACCACCAGAGACCTGCCCAATATCCATAAATATCTATTCATAATCTATACAAGTGTATGTGCAAAAAAGATCATCACTTATGTATAAACACTATAAACATAGGACAGTCAACACAATAAATCTGTGAGATAGAATAAGTAAAGATCCCCAGGGGCTCTGCTAGAGGTCTCCGGATATGACCCTATGCATGTCATCCCTTGCTGTGACTTCGTGGCTCTGATAGGATCTAAGGATTGGGCAGGTCTCCGGTGGTTATGTATGTTTTTATGTATGTTATTTTTGTGACCTAAATAAAGTATGTCATTTTGTACAAATGGATTATGGTTGTGGGCGCACCATCATCCTGTCTGATCCTTGTTTTTTTAACATGTTGAAAAAAAAGCTTCAACGCTAACGGCGGTCTGCTGGCCATCGCACCTTGTAGCAGGAGCAGTGGCAGCAGACCACCACTGTCTGCTATGGCCTACTGCAGCTCCCCGCTGCCCCCACCCCCACTTTCACGTATGCTGTCGGCACATGTAATAGCACCAGTAGCAAGCGGGTAACAAAGATTAAGCGATCACTGACCTGACAGGTCTGCGCTCGCCTGTGTAAAAGGGCCTTTACATGATAAAGCGGTTATCCCAAGACTTAGGGGCCTATTCCACGGGAGCGATAATCGGCCGAATCAGCCAAATCATCGGCTGATCGTTCATTTAGGTTCAAACCTAAAATCGTCGTTCGCCACCCGCGCATCGCTAAGGTGGAATAGTCGTGCGCGGCGGCGACCGACGATCCAAGCAGCATACATTACCTAGCAGGGCTTCTCATCGGGCCGTGGAATAGGCCCAGTAAACGAGTGCCGATCTAGCAGATCGGCACTCGCTTACATCGTTGCTTGGCCCGTGGAATAGGGCCCTTAGGGTCCATTTACACAGAAAGATTATCTGATAGATTATCTGCCAAAGATTTAAAGCGACTCTATACCCACAATATGACCCCCCTAACCACTTGTACCTTCGTATAGCTGCTTTTAATCCAAGATCTGTTCTGGGGTCCATTCGGCAGGGGATGCAGTTATTGTCATTGAAACAACTTTTAATCCTGCAGCGCTGTGTCTAACGGCCGGGGCTTACATTTGTATATGCATTAGGCTGGCACCACCTCTCCGTCCTTCCTCCCCACTCTCCTCTTCATTAGGAATCATCCAGGAACATTTACTGCTGTTTGAGCTTTGCACAGGTGTATTAATGATCCAGCCCATGTTCATTATACACACAGGTGGGGAATAGGAAGCAATCTATCTGGATCATTCCTAATAATGAGGAGGGACAGAGTGGGTGTGCAAGCCTAATGCATATACAAATGTAAGCCCCGGCCGTTAGACACAGTGCTGCAAGATTAAAAGTTGTTTTTATGACAATAACTGCATCACCTGCCGAACGGACCCCAGGACAGATCTTGGATTAAAAGCAGCTATCCGAAGGTACAAGTGGTTTGGGGGGGACAGATTGTGGGTACAGAGTCGCTTTAAATGAAGACAGGGGCCCTCAGGCCCTCAATTGTTTAGGTCCCAATTGTTGCCCCCCCACTAATTAGTCCACAGAATAGTTGAATAATTGTCCATATGGGTAAACGCTCTTGAATGGGCCTATGCTGCACTACCAGACACAGCCAATGGACTAGAGAGGCGCTGTTTCTGAAAACCTTATACAGACAAATGCATCCATACCTCATGCAATTGCGTAATATATAATTGTATACTGTTTTCACTGTTTTATATATGCTATGCAGCTGTATAGATATATACATTAGGACTCACCCTTATTGAACTTGTTAATATCTGATATCCTGCTTGCATTTACTCCATTCTGTTTTGCTCTAGACCCTGCGGCGAGTGTCGGCTTCATCCTGGGAGTTGATCTTCTTCACATTACTCCGCTGGAGGGAGCTATTTTTCTCTCTAAATGTGACCTCACAGACCCTGCCACCCATAGGAAAGTTATTGACCTCCTCCCTTCTGGCCAGGCAGATGTCATCTTGAGTGACATGGCTCCCAATGCTAGCGGGATAAGAGAACTGGATCACCAGAGACTTGTCAACATGTGTCTGTCTCTCCTGGACTTATCCGACACAGTGCTGAGGCCTGGGGGGAGCTTCTTGTGTAAGATCTGGGACGGAGGAGAGAGAAATCTTATAAGAGACAAGCTACGGCAGAGATTCCAGCAAGTGAAGACTGTGAAGCCTAAAGCCAGCAGGACCGACTCTGCTGAGATATATTTGCTGGCAAAATCGCACAAAAGCAAAAAAGCTTGAAATTGATGCTGCTTGTAATACCGTATGTCGTCTATCTGCTGCTATTTACTATTGTGCTGGTGACGTGTAGTATAAGTCTGGACTTTCTGTGTCACTCAGGATTTAAATTAAAGTATTTTTATGACTATTAAAAGTTTATGACATACCATCTTGTCTAAGGCAGTCGTTGCCAACCTGCGGCATATCCCTTGGGAGAAGTTTGAGCGGGGAGGGGAGGGGGCCTGGCCCAGTATAACCTTTTTCAGCGCCTCTTCCAGCAGCTGTACTAAGCTGCCAGGCGCTCTGTGTGGGGGGCAGGAGGGATTTGACTAATAAGCAACTGCAGCACTGGCCTGGCACTCACAGAGCACCTGTCAGCTGCTGGAAGAAGCACACAGTATCAGTGGTGGTGTGGGAAGCAGACCGGTGCTGTGGGAAGCTGCTCCGCCGCTCAGCGATCCTTTTCCCTGCCTAGATGTCAGCCCTGGGGAGACCGGAGATGTATCTACCTGGGGCAGTGCAGGATTGGGAAAGGTAAGTATCTAATACTGCTTATGGGGCACAATGTGTATATAGTATGAGGGAGATTTATCAAGACTGGCGCTAGACTTAAATAAAGCCCCAATGAACCCGCTCAATTTACTTAGAGGAGAATGCCTCATAAAATCCAGCAGAACCTGCACCTGCCGCACAGCATGCACACCATCGCCGGAGCAGGTGTAAATTACTGCCATGACTTTTGCCTACTAGCATCACACCACCTTCCCTCCTTATCACAACCCCCTTGCCCACTCATCAGACGAGTAAGGTTATGGCACAAAAAAGTTTGGTGTAAACAATAGCAAAGAAATGTTTACACAGGGTATAATCCAGTTGTTTTTGACTTAGAAACCAGGCATATTACCATGTTACTAGCAATGTGGTGTCATTTTATGAGCTCTGCCTTGGGGGACATGGGAAACTGCACATAAAATGGATGGGTGATATCCCTCTACATCACTCATCTCCCCCCCCCCCCCTCAATTCTGCCCCCTAAGTATTAGACACAGTGGATAAAAAAAAGACATACCAATTCTTGAAAACAAAACCATATTTATTATTAATATGGCACTCTCAGATGTTATAGAAGGTGGCAGAAGGTAGTGGTTACTGCCTCACAGATGTTACTCGGTAAGGTAGATAATTGTCTCTTAGATGGTGGTAATCGCCTTAAAGATGTTTTTTCTTCCAGATGTTACACGTGATGTTATAGCAGATGGTACAGGATGGTACACAATGTTATAGTAGATGGTACAGGATGGTACACGATGTTATAGCAGATGGTACAGGGTGGTATATGATTTTATAGCAGATGGTATAGGTTGGTATATGATGTTACAGCAGATGGTATTTGATGTTAATGCAGATGGTAAAGGATGGTACACGATGTTTCAGCAGATGGTATAGGATGTTGCAGCAGCTGGTATAGGATGGTGGTATTTGATGTTACAGCAGATGGTAAAGGATGGTAAACGATGTTGCGGTAGATGGTAAAAGATGTTATAGCAGATGGTATAGGATGGTATACGATGTTGCAGCAGATGGTATAGGATGTTCCAGTAGTTGATGTTACTCATGATGGTATAGACTGGTATAGTACTTGATGTTACACATGATGGTATAGGACGGGATAGTAGTTGGTGTTACCTGGTTGATGTTCTTCAATATATTATAATAGATGGTATAGGACGGTAAAGTAGGTGGAATCAATGAATTTCCAAGTCAATTGAAAACTCTCCTCCACCGACCTCCATGTCCTCAGTGGTTAGAAGCCTGCTTTGATATGGTAAAATTTGCAGGCAGGCTTCATGAAAAAACGCGGCTTTACGGTCAAATCCAGTGGCCTCACTGCCAGAGCCGGTGCAGATGACAATACCGACTTTGCTGTCTGACATGGTTTGACAGTCCAGAGCGGCTCCTCCACTGGCTTGATTATATACACTTGTCTTAATGCCACGACCAGTTTTGTGTTCTCAGTCGGCGGTATTTTCCAGGGGTCTGGCAGATTCTCAGGGGGAGCAGTGCCCACCGGCCGAATATTTTTTCCTCTCGTAGGCATTTTGTCTCTCTGACTCCAATCGGCTTCAGAAGATACTGACACTGGTATACAGAAGTTCTATTAGCGACCAGACTGTGACACAGGAGTGACATCACAAGCAGTGGGCGTGGCCAGACCAGGCCACACCCACTAATGGATGATATACATTATATGGTTTTATATATCAGGACTCTTTCTTAGTAAATGTTCACATAACAAGACTGGATTATGTCCTGTGTTCTTGGCTTTCTCTCAGTGATCCACTTGCTGCCGCGACAATGTGGGTCTCAGGTTGTTGAGTAACTTATTGGGGGAGATTTATCAAACATGGTGTAAAGTGAAACTGGCTCTGTTGCCCCTAGCAACCAATCAGATTCCACCTTTCATTTTCCAAAGAGTCTGTGAGGAATGAAAACTGGAATCTGATTGGTTGCTAGGGGCAACTGAGACAGTTTCAATTTACACCATGTTTGATAAATCTCCCCCATTGTGTCCTCCTTATCTCGCCCCCTATCTGTAATCACGGCTCAACGCACCCGTCCATCTTCCTGCTAAGATGAGCTGCATCTTCACACTACACAATGGGGGAGATTTATCAAACATGGTGTAAAGTGATACTGTCTCAGTTGCCCCTAGCAACCAATCAGATTCCACCTTTCATTTTCCAAAGAGTCTGTGAGGAATGGAAGGTGGAATCTGATTGGTTGCTAGGGGCAACTGAGCCAGTTTCACTTTACACCATGTTTGATAAATCTCCCCCAAGGTGCGTGGGAAAACATGAGAGAAGACATCTATTAAACTGGAAATAGAGCAATTTAGAGGACAGGCTTCCGGGCGATGTGGGGTGACAATACAGGGGAGACGGAGGTCAAATAGCATTGCCCCATAATGGTCTGTAAGCACATAAGCATCCTGTTAAAGTTCTTGTCAACCCCTAGATAACACCTTTAAGGGCCTTTTACACGGGCCAGTTATTGTCCAGGAGCATTGCAAGAAATGCTCCTTTTGCCAAAGTACTGGAGGTAGGCCGACCCGCCCCCTGTGTGACGCAACCCCCTCCCCTCTGTGACACGGCTCCATTAGAATCAATGGAGCCGTTTCTTAGGGGGGTGGGCTGTCCGGTGCTTGGTAATAGACCAGCGCCGTGTGAGGGACTGGGCTGCGGTTCAAAAAAAGGATTGCAGCACCAGCGCCGTTCTATTAATGTACAACACTTAAAGCAAATGTACCTGATGGTGGCATAAAGGGGTGCTACACAATATTAGACAGGTGGTTTTAATGTTATGGCTGTATAGACATGAAAGGTTAGAGAACAAATATTAGAGATAATCTACTTGTTTTCTCATCCTGCTTTATTGGCATTTTACAGTTCGGGAACACTGGGCTCATCTTATTGCAGTTTTATCTTTCCAAATAACAGCGCGGCGGCAGTAATGTGGGTGCGGAGGATTGTTCCTAGCTCTATAAACAATATTGAGATTTCCTTGTAGAATTTTATTGTCTTTTTATCCAGTGCAATATTAGTAAAATACATGAATCTGATAAATATCAAGCAGCGAGGTCTCGTCCTTTCCAGTTGTACTCTGTATAAGTCATCAGACACATGGTCGTGTTACAGCACTTCCAGATGTCTAAGGGGCCATACTGTACCAATGTACATGCGTCACCTGACGTCTCATTGCTTATACAGCACTGACATATTGTACAGCCCTCTACAGAGATGTCACCATTCCCATTCGTTCTTGCCCAAAATCTATTAAAAATACAAAACTGGTGTCAGTCACATAGGGAGTTACTTAAAGGGACTCTTGTCACCTCCTAAACACCTGCTAAACTTAAGTTATCAGTAAATTATACATCAGTAGAGGATACAATGCTGATTCTATATCTACAATTTTGCACATATCTAGCATTTCTCTGCTATAAGCCACAAATGAAGGATCAATAATGTAAACGTCGCCGATCTGCTACATCAGCGCTAGTTTACTGGGCCTATTACTTGGCCCGATAATCGTTTAGCGAGGGCAGCAGGGACATCGTTACCGATGTCCTTGCAGCCCCTGTCACCATACTTTACCTAAGCATGTTGCAGGTCTTCTCCTGCGCTCCTTCTTCCTCCCGGTCCCACGTGCAGCAGCAGCTTCGGTGCGGCCTGTCTGAGCTCACAGACTGCTCAGCCAATCACTGGCTGCGTCGGTCCTGGCCAGTGATTGGCTGAGCAGACTGTCAGCTGAGACAGGCCAAGGACCGGGAAGAAGAAGGAGCGCAGGAGAACATGCTTAGGTGCACGGTTGGTGCCCAAAGATTTTACATTTGAACCTAAATAAACGATCGTTGTCTCTATTCCACGGAGCGATAATGGGCCGAATATCGATCTATGGAATAGGCCCCTAAGTAGTCCTCTATATTATATTCTTGAGCTAATTCGTCCTCTATGCATCAACATGACCAGTGTGTAGGCTTACAGTGGGGAATACAAAGGAGTAGAAAGCTACAAGTTACAGATTTGGGATCTGCATCCTTTATCCTACTTACAGATAACTTTAGGGTTTTAAGGAGGGTGGGTTGGAGGTGACAGAGTCCCTTTAAAACGTACCTGTCATTACAACAAACCTCTGACATGTTATAGCCACATGTCAGGAGTTTGTATCGGTGGGGTCCAGATGGAGTGTGTGCTGCTGAGAGCTTGAAAAAGGCCTTTAATTTTACTTGTGAAGGCCGAAACGTGTTGCAATAAAAGTAATTGTTCTACTATATCCAGTGCTATACCGTTAGTAAGTATACGGAGCCGATTTATACCACCACATATATGCCACAATACTCCTGCGCTGATCCAAGTTGCACAGGGCTTCTACTTTGGTCCGGTAACCGGCTGGTTACATCATCTGCATTATTATGACCACTTACAGTGCCCCAGCACAAGGTGCTGCACTAAGTTTCCTATGCATCTGTGTAAAGTTCTCTCTCAGGTTCACAGAGTAAAAGATGGTCTAAGTGTCTTCTATGTTTCTATTTAACTTATTCTGTGTACAACTGAGGAAAGTTCTGGGTTAACAGGTTGTGTCATATGTTATTCATTTGTCCATTCATGGGTGCAGACTGTTTTCCCTCCTTTTTCTACCCTATCCTATCTCTTCTTTCACACACACGCAAGCCCCCACCAATTACAGGGAAGCTTAGTAAGCCCCTAGAGAAGGAGTCTAGTTCCTCCTGGGAGGAGTTCAGTTTAGTCTAGTTCAGCCCAGAGAAAGAGCAAGACAAGACAAGACACAGTTCCTGCTGCAGGCAAGCCAGGGCCTTGCTCTGGCCAGGACCCTTTACAGGGATCCCAAGACTTAACATTTCCTCTTTTAAGCAAGCAACCACTAGCATGGAGTGCTATACCCCCTCAGGAGGAAAAGGGCAGTGACATGGATCCAGTTAGGCAATGACCCCAGTGGAACAAAGCTGCAGTTCGCCTACGTATTCCACTGAGTGATGCACGGCTATCCTGCAAAGGTTCAGGAAGTCTGCTCAACCCAGCGCAGGGAGCTGGGACTTTGTACTACCCTCACAGAACGGGCACATCAACATTGTAGGGCATTAGGCGGTTTAGTAAACATGAGTACGAGTATCTGCTCTTCTCCTCAACTACACCCAGCTATGGTATCCCAGGCAGAGTAGAGCACTACACTGGGCAGAGCCCTCAGGATACTCCACTACTCCACTTCCTTCTGTTCACAGATTAACACTGCTTCGCTCTTCTGTTTGCACCTGTTCTTATTGTTAAAGCGGAAACCTATTTTCATGTATTGCACTGAAGTATTAAGTAAAGGGATGATATTCTGGTTAAGTCATTGGACTCTGTCTACTTATATGCACCAACACGCCAGCGTATACTTGGACTACCTAAACTTGCAGGACCGTAGGCCAACCGACCGGGGCTGAGTAACAATGCCACTCCAGGCTACTGTGACAAGTGCCCAAGTGACCCTCACCCACCTAGCTGCCACAACACCGCCAGAGCTACCCCGATTACTGGGACGCAAAATCTTCCCAGCCCGTCCACAGCACACTTCCCACTTCCCACTTTTGCTGTCAGCGATAAACCCTTGGCACACATAGGTACAAGGGGCAATTTATCAGTTACAAAAATGGGATCAGTATTGGCTTTTGGGTTAAGGGTGGCACTATTTCTGAACTATCCAGAGCAGGACAGGTTTTCTATGGGGATTTGCCACTACTCTGGACAGTTCCTGTCATGTACAGAGGTGGCAGCAGAGAGCACTGTGTCAGACTGGAAAGAATACACCACTTCCTGCAGTACTATAGCAGCTGATAAGTACTGGAAGATTGAAGATTTTTAAATAGAAGTACATTACAAATTTGTATAACTTTTTGACAACAATAGATTTGAAAAAAATGGCGGAGATTTATCAAACTGGTGTAAAGTTGAATTGGCTCAGTTGCCCCTAGCAACCAATCATATTTCACTTTTCATTCCTCACAGATTCTTTGAAAAACGAAAGGTGAAATCTGATTGGTTGCTGGGGGCAACGTAGACAATTCTACTTTATACAAGTTTGATAAACCTCCCCCATTGTATTTTTTTCCTCTGGTGTATCCCTTTAAATCTAACCTGCTTCCAATACTGCAACAAGATACGCAGTGAAGAGTGAAAATATGCAGCAGAAATCTGAGGCTACCCAAAGGTATGTGCATGGTGTGTTTTTCTGCTTGGGAATTTTTTGGGGGAAAAAAGTTAAAAATTCCAGGTGTATTGTATTTATCAGATTTAAGACGTTGGTTACCGCATTCAGTGCAGCCAATGTGCATCCTGGATTTCTGACTTGTTTTACACATGAAATAAATTACTGTTTGCTATACACAGCAAGAAAAATAGCGGCAAATGCCTATACAAAAAAAACTATTAGATACACATTACAGGTATAATACCAGATAAAATACATAAACAAAGAAATCACAATGTAAATCCAGCCCATAGTCCCTTGCACATATCGTCCCCTTGCTGAATACACTGCAGGTGTGATTTTACAGTAGTTTCTTCCTTCTTTTGGGATTTAAATGGTTAAACAATTTGTTGTCCTTATTGTGATCAGTTATTGGTGATGTGATTACATTCTAGTGGTATTTGTTACAAATATCTAATGGTGCGTTTACACGAAACGATAATTGGCCCGATCGTATGATTAACGATGTCGGAGTAACGATTTTTTTTCATAATAATCAGCGTTTATACGGTACGATACGTTAAATCGGCGAACGACTGTTCACACGGAACGATTTGCGAATTTTTTGCGACCGACGAACGACGATTTGATAACACGTTGAAAGATCAAAATAAGCGATTTATCGTTCGTCGTTTGATCGTTCGCTCCGTTTACACATACGATTATCGTTCGAATTCGATCGTTATCGGGCAAATTCACACGATAATCGTTACGTGTAAACGCACCTTTATAAGTATTGATCTAACAGCTGAAGGTCCAGGAAAATAGATGGGAGTCTGCAAGGAGTGGGAGACACAGGCTGAGGAGCATGGATGGGAGGTGTAGTTTTGCAATGATGGGGTTATTAAAGAGTCACTGTCGTTTTTTTTGTGTTTTTTTTTGCAGGAATCAATAGTCCAAGCGATTTTCCGAAACTTTGTAATTGGGTTTATTAGGCAAATATGCCACCATCTGCATGTAAAAAGCCTTTTCCCAGGTCCCCCCCCCTCTCTCTCATCCACTGCTCATTATCAGGAAATCTCGACTCTTTTACATCAGTCGGGCCCTGTGTAACCTATGGAGGGGGGAGAAGGGAGATTAGTCACCAGCAGAGAGCAGAGAACAAAGGATTACACGGCGGGACCTGTGTGAAAGCTGCTATTCAGAGAAGCCGGTTCTGACTGTCAGAGGAGATAGCCCGGTGATGTAGCTGTAAATTAACTCTTTGTTGTCCTGTTTTGGTGCCTCATCTCCCTCCACCCCTCCCCTCTCCATAGAGAACAATGAAGACAGGGGGGGAGCTTCAAAAGGCTTTTTCATGATAAAAATGCATTTTTTGGCTAATAAACCCATATACAAAGTTTCTTAAAATCATCTGGACTATTGATTTCAGAAAAAAAAATTAAACGACTGTGACACTTTAAAAGTTGAAGAACATGGAGGGAGTTGTAGTTCTGCAACAGCTGAGAGCCGCAGGACATGTAACACTGATGGGAGTTGTAGTGCTACCAGTTGGAGGAACACTGATATATGATACATTTGTAGATATGGCTATTGTTTCCTATGTCCTCTCACCACACACCAATTGTAGCAATGAAGAAAATAAAAATCACAAAGAAAACTGCACAGACAAGAGACTAATCCTGTAGACTAGATAGAGTATGGAGTGGCGCTTGTCCAGTCACTACGGTAATGCTCCCATACAACAAGACTAACGGCAGAGCTATCTTCTCGCGATAGCTGGTCAGAGGCAGCTCTGCGCGGGACTCTTCAGTTCCCCGGTAGCCGGTCAGTGTGTAGAGGAGGCGGTGAGTGGCCGGTATCGTGTCTGCCATGATGGGAGTAGTTGTCCCCTCTAGGGAGATAGCTGTGTTGTTGGATACATAATGTCTAGTGAGCTGGTGGTAAACTACAAGTCCCACGGCTCAGGGGAAGCAAGGCATGCTGTGACTTGTAGTTTCCCAGTCTGGTCATGTGACCTGTTATGGTGGTTGCTGAGCTTGTGGATTGTAAGCTCTTGGGGCCAGCTAGGGGCTGGTGTTCTATGGGAAGTGATAGTATATAAATCCAGGCGTGTCCTGTGTGCTCTGTGTGGATGTGCTGTCACCAGGTGGACTACTGTATACATCCCTGGTGTTAAACTGGTAGCCCTCCAGCTGCTGCAAAACTACAATTCCCATCATGCCTGGACAGCCAAAGCTTCAGCTTTGGCTGTCCAGGCATGATGGGAATTGTAGTTCTGCAGCAGCTGGATGGCTATTAGTTGGACACCCCTGTTATAAATAAAGCTTTGTGTTTTTGTATAGGCAACCATTCAGCCTGCAGCCAAACTACAACTCCCACCATGCACTAATAGCCTGTGTTAGATGCATGATGGGAGTTGTACTCTAGCAACTGCAACACTATTTCCAGGCTAGACAACCAGTGTTCCCAGCCTGTGGCTATAAAACTACAAGTCCATTCATGCTGGGAGTTGTAGTTCTGTAACTGTTGGAGAGCCACAGGTTTGGTAACATTGTGTGACCTCCAGACTGATACTTTGTAAATCTCAGGACTGGGGATCAGGATGACTACTTCTGTGTTCTCCTCTTTGAGAAATACCTGAATAGAAGTAAGTTTTCAGCTGTAAAGTCTCTGAATAATTACAAATAATGTTTCCATTCACAAACAGATTTAGAAAATGTTAAAGGGGCTGTAACCCAATTTTTTCTTTTCTTTCACATCAGCTGGTGCCCGAGATGCTATTTACTTCTATATAAAAAAAAAAATTTCAAGCCTTCCAGTACTTATCAGCTGCTGTATGTCCTGCAGGAAGTTGTGTATTCTTTCCAGTCTGACACAGTGCTCCCTGCTGCCACCTCTGTCCATGTCAGGAACTATCCAGAGCAGGAGCAAATCCCCATAGAAAACCTCTCCTGCTCTCCAGACAGGAAAGAATACACCACTTCCTGCAGGACATACAGGAACTGATAAGTACTGGAAGTCAAATCTCTGTCTATTTCTAACACCAATTGATTTGAAAGAAAAAAAAGGTGAACCCCTTTAAGAATCTTTTCATTCGGGTGGCATGAAGCCACAGAGGTCCTCATGCCTTGTTAAAGTGTACCTGTCATGAAGTCCGCTGACCCGATCAGCGATGATTTCCAGCCTGCGGGCAGAAGGTTATCGGTGGATATGACCATGCCGTGACTGTAATGTGTGTGACTCCTGTTGGAGCAGCATGGGGGTCGTGCACCTCACCGTAACAGCGTGGACATATCCATGGATATCTGAACTTCTGGCCACTGAGTAAAATTCACCTCTGATCAGGTCAGTGGACTTCCTGACGGGTACGCCTCAAATGCATGCGTTTTCTGCATATTGAAATGTTGAGCAGTTTTCTCAATTGTTCTTAAAGGAGCTATGCAGCGAAATCTTTTTCTTTCAAATCAGCTGGTGTCAGAAAGTTATATAGATTTCTAATTTACTTCTATTAAAAATCTCAAGTCTTCCCATACTTATCAGCTGCTGTATGTCCTGCAGGAAATCTATATAACTTTTTGATATCAGTTGATTTGAAAGAAAAAGGATTTTCGCTGGACAACCCCTTTAATTTTCGAAACAATGAGAGGCTACAAACTTTGCTTCCTGTTCACTCTATTTGGTTTTGAACAGAGGCCGCACGGTCGGACATTGATAATAACACAGGTCAACAGCATTTTTGGGGCCAAAGATATTTCAACGAATTTAGGGTAACTTTGGGGTGCTGATTCTGAATATGTCATCAGTTTTGCCAGATTGGCTCAAGTTTTTGTGAATTTTCGTGAAATGTGTAAAAAAAAAAAAAGACGTAATTTGCTACACGCGCATTAACTTTATTGCTATTGTCATGAATACAATAAATTTTACAAAGTAAATGTTGATTTTAGTTTATTTTAACTAGTTTTAGAAAGTAATCTTCAAAAATGAACAAGACATGAAAAAAACTTGAGCCAATCTGGCAAAACTGATAGCATTTTCAGAATCAGCACCCCAAAAATACCCCAAAATCATTAAAATATTTTGGACACCAGTAAATTTTTTTTTTTTTTGTTGTTGACCTGTGTAATAGGCCAAAACACCTGATACTGGTTCTGGCCTGTGATTGGCTGAGCAGCCTGTCAGCTAACAGGCCGCTCAGACGCTTTTGCCACTGGGATCGGGAAGCTGCAGAGCACAGGCAAGATGACCTAAGGTATCAGGTGTTTAGGCAACTGCTGCATGGACATCGCTAACGATGTCCATGCAGCCCTTACTGCCAGATTATCAGGTCTAATGTCTAATGCTGCGTTTACACAGAACGATTATCGTTCGAATTTTCGCGATAACGATTGCATTTGAGCGATAATCGTTCCATGTAAACACAGCAATCGAAATCGTTCATTGTGATCTTTCAACATGTTCTCAAATTGTCGTTGGTCGCTCGCTTTCAAAGATTCACCCTATGTGAAAGATGGGCTTAAGCGATCTTAAAAACTGTTTTTCTAACGAATTTTCTCCGTCTAAACGCTGTTCGTTATAAAAACCAAATTGTTGCTTCAAAATCGTTAAACGATCGACTGGGCGAATTATCGCTCCGTGTAAACACAGCATAATAGGTCCAGTAAAGGAGCAGATTGGCGCTAGTTTACTAAAATGATCGAGCCATAGTTGGCCTTGGTTATAGGACCCTAAGTGTCCATTTACACAAAAAGATTATCTGACAGATTATCTACCAAAGATTCAAAGCCAAAGCCAGAAAATATAAACAGAGATCAGGTCATAAAGGAAAGCCTGAGATTTCTCCTCTTTTCAAATCCATTCCTGGCTTTGGCTTCAAATCTTTGGCAGATAATCTGTTAGATAATCTTTCTGTGTAAACTGACCCTTAGGGTGTTATTTCACGGGCCGATGGGGACCCGATATAAACTGTTAACGAGCGCCGATCTAGCAGATCGTTTACTGGGCCTATTGCACGGTTCGATAATCTTTTAACAGGGGCTGCGTGGACATCGTTACCAATGCCCCTGCAGCCCTTGCTAAACTGGCATACATTACCTATCCATGGTCCAGGGCTCCTCTTGCGGTCCGTTTCTACCTGGGTCCCGCGCGCTGCAGCTTCAGAGTGTCCTGTCTTAACTGACAGGCCGCTCAGCCAATCACTGACCGCAACGGTCACAGCCTGTGATTGGCTGAGCAGCCTGTCAGCTAAGACAGGACGCTCTGAAGCTGCAGCGCGCAGGACCCGGATAAAAGCACAGGAGGAGCCCTGGACCATGGATAGGTAATGTATTTACTTTGCTAATCGGCAGCAGTGTGCGATTAGTGGCCGACAATTATAGGTCCAAACCTATATCAGCGATCAGTCGATGACAACGATCATCGGCTGATCGTTGTGTTTATTACACGGGAATGATAATCGGCCGGATAGGGCCCATTATCGTCCTGTGTAATAGTGCCCTTAGACTAACCTGAGATTGTTGGGTTTCTCCAGTTTGCAGGTGAGGATACATACCTGTATAGAGACATTGCTTATAAATCCTACACATCACTGGAAGTCTTTCCTGTTACCCTTATGAAATCTGTCTTTATGTTTAAGAATTATTATATTATACTTGTTTTGTTACTTTAGGCCTTTTTAAAAACGGTCAAGATGGATGAAATGGAAGACAACACCACCGTCCTGTCCACTCTCCGCTATTTCAATAAATTCCTCTCCCAGCCCTTTGATGCTGCTCCCTCCAGTGCTAACACCTCCAACACCAGCGGGACCTCTTTACAGATGCAGTTTCAGCAAAGATTTCTGGTAAGTATTTAGTACCTTGTATAATGCTGGGATCACCGACTGCTGTAAGTGTGTTGTTCAGCAAGGAAATATCACTTTCTTTTAATCCATGTAATAAGTTTTAGTGATTCTGTTCTATTCTGCTAGTGATGTTTATCCGTACATACATTACTTCTCATGAGCTACCGTACAGCTAGGAACACTGTATACTCCAGAGCAGTTCTGCATGTATTAGAGCTGGATTCTCCCAGCATGTCTGGCTGACCCCTATATCCACAGTAACTTGCATTATTGAAAGTGTCATCTGTACCTTTTGGGGTAACAGTTTTTCCATAGCAAGTCTGTGGATGCATTGCACATATCACCCCTACAGATTAAAAAAATAAATCACCTATCCACATTATAAGTGTGTGTGTGTGCGTGCGGGTGGGTTCTACCTTTAGGGCCCCTGCAATTTCAAGAACAAAGCCCAGGAGTTCAGTATGTGGGGATCTCTTATGGTCCAACATTTGGCGGCTCACTGCTCCACACAGTGGGTACAGTCATGGCCCTATTCAGGAGATTGTGGGGGTTTCTAGAAGTCAGGCTACTGTTCTCTTTTCTGAGGATAGCGGGGGCTAGAATACCCCTTACAATGGGTCATTTTCTGTACAGAAAAACTCTGCAGTGTGTGTGGTAACCCGGTTTATATAGTTGTCAGTCCAGCTGGTCCTTGTGAGTAGAAATCTCTGCATAGTTGATCTGTTTTTCCTTCTTTTATTACAGCTGGAGGACCAAGCTGCACAGATCCGCTCTAAGTCACATCTTATTCAAGTGGAGAGAGAAAAGATTCAGATGGAGCTTAGCCATAAGCGTGCTCGTATTGAGCTAGAAAAGGAAGCCAACACCAATGCCATCAACTATGAGGTGTGATAAGTGCTGAGGACGCTTACTGTCTGTCACTGTACTGCCATGCACTGACGTCACTTGGAAACTGACACCCAGCAAGTTTCATTTACATGTCTTATTATGATGGGTTTTATGCATGATTTTTGCAGGGTATTGGATTTTTGCCCCTACAATTGTCTGGGATGCCCCAGCATATACAGATTTAAATGAACACCATGTTGTTCTACAGAGGTAAAAAAAAGTATCTGATCGCTATGGGATGGTGCTGCCAGACCTATTCTGATCAGTGCATCTGGCTTCTTTCTAACTAGAAATTGCATAGATACTTTTAGCATTCATAATAAACTGTAGCACACTTTTATTTAGACTCTACTAAAGCAAAGGAGTTAATCTACAACATGACTTTTAATGCTAAATAGTAAAACGGCAAAAAAACAAACAAACAGCAGTCCAATGTGACTTGTAATGTGACTTGTAAGGGTTCTGTGTAGAGCGAACTTACAGTACGGGTCCTATTACATGACCCAATCATAAACTGTAAATGAGCACCGTAGATCCGCGCTCATTGACTGAGCAATTACACAGGCTGACTATCGGGCAGCACTTGTGTTTAGTGTAAAATAATAAAGTATTTACTCACCTTACAACGTTCCCGGGTGTCCTCGGAGGCCTTCCTTTGTGTCTGCAGCTCTGCCTTCTGTTCCGCTTTCCGGACACCCAGGAACGTGGTAAGGTGAGTTAATAATTTATAATTTCTACTGCAATCATGAGCCTGATGATTTTAGTTCTGAACCTAAAGAAACTATCAGCTGATCGTTCTCTTTATTACACAGAGCAATATTTGGCTTATTCGGCCGATTATCGCTCTGTGCCCTAAGTTCGGCTGAACCGCGCCCGGCACTACAGGCAGGCGGGCTAGAGTTAGCAGTGTGAATGTAAATACTGCTGGAGGCAATGTGCATAACATAAAGGTGTGAATAAAGGTGCACCTCACTCTGTTAAAACAAGTCCAATAACCGCAGTAATATAGTAGAAAGATTAGAGGAGGGCACTCACCGTTGTGGTTCACTTAATCTCTTTTTTTTTTTTTTTTTCCTTGCAGCAAACAATTTAAAAAGTTCAGCTTTCATAGCATGCTACACAGGACAGCTTTACACGCCTACGCCCCCTTGCTTATTGTGACAGCTGTTTCGTGCTTTCGCACTTCTACAGGGATCCCTGAGGAAGCCGCTAGGCGGCGGAACGCGTGGGGTGACCTTTTGCCTATCTGACCCGTTTAATTTTTGGACTGTACATGTTGACAGGTTTCACTTTTCTGCTTTATGTCCATACTTATTATTCTTCTTGATTTGATATGTCATAGGGACTTTGCTTAGGCAGTTTGGTTCAGGATATATATGGTCCAGGGGTCAGTGTGGTTGTTAGACCTTGCTGGTACGCCGGCAGGCCTCATGTTGACATTTTAAGTGTTTTTAATGTAGGGTAGTCTTTGGGGTTTGTCTCCCTTATTGCTTCACCCCTGCATAACTTATTGTATTTTCAGTACTTTTGATATTGTCATAATAAAGTATTTCTATGATGTGCTACCTTTTGTGCATATGCTTTTGTTTTCTTGGAGAGTTATCGCTATCATATAAATCACCACTTTGTTTTATGTGTTTTTTTTTTTATAATATAATCACAGCTTTTTAATGTATATTACAATAAGGTAATCCACAGATGTGTTGAGGTTGTGAGAGATCATCATCGTTATAATATTACAATAATAAGTGATGAAATTTTATTTGCATTCTGAAAATTTTAATTTTTTATTTCTAGCGGGAAGCGGACAGGAACCAAGAGCTGCTTACACGCATTAAAGCTCTAGAGGAGAAGGAAGCGGAATTTCAGAGTAAACTCCAGGAGCAGAGTGAAATGTATAATACCTCTAAGAAGACCATCGAATCACAGAGCAAGAAACTAGTGGAAAAAGAGAACAAGCTTGAAGAGGCCAATGAGGTACAAATACATAACACAATCCTCTTCATCACATGGTTGTTGTTGGTCATCGCTTGTCTTCTATTGGCAATGTTTACATCGGCACTGTCTAGTGCCGGGAACAGATGAGCCCCCCCTTCTTCCTATGTTACAGGTGTAGTGACTTCATGAAGTAACTAAAACTGGTCATGTATGTTAGACAAATGTGGTTAGATCTGATATGTATTGGGAGAAGCCAAGCTGTCACTTCTAGGGTAACAGGGATCTGACATGTTGGGCTTGACTGTGCTTGATCCTCGGTTTCTCAACCTGTGGCTCCCCAACTGTTATAAAATGACAACTCCCAGTGTTGCCAACGGTGTCTGCTAATGGTCCATTCCCTTCTTCAAATTTAGAGCTTTATTGTATTTTATTTTATTATTTTTTTTTATATATATATATAACTTATATGTGTGATCATGGATATAAGTGACGTGGAACTCCACTTCTTTTTATAAGTTCATCCACTTAGGCAGCAGTATTTTAGGGTTTTCATCAACAATGTGAACGTGTACAAAGCATCTTTGTCATTGTAGTCCGTTCCCCAGTGTCTGTCAATTTATTAATTTTCTTTTTGTTCTCATTTTTTTTAGGCTATTAGCGTGTTAAAGGGCAAAGTATCTGAGCTCCAGTTGAAGATCATGAATCAAGAAATGCAGATAAAAACCCAGGAATCAGAGAAGCAAGAACTGACCGAACAGTCGGAAATTCTGCGGAAGTAAGTGTTGTATCCGCAAACTTTATAAGCATCTGTTCATTTCTGGTAAATTACACCACACCTCAATGCCATACGCAGGAATGTAATATGGAAAGTTAAAAGGATTAGAAGGACATGTCTGTCTTAAAGGGGATTATCTATGATAAAAAAAAATAATAATTACCTATTCTTACAATAGGCCATTGTTGGATATTGGAGAGGTGATAGCACTTGTATAGAGCTCTAGTGTGTACATGTTGAACTCTCCTTGTAACATTTTATTTGTGGTGGCAGTGCAAACTTTGGCAGCATTGTCCTGATGTGCACCGCCACTAATAGTATGGTGGTTGCAGGAGCAAGCGGAGGTAAGCATTGACAAGGCTGCACTTCTGCATCACCCCAGTCTCTTGTTAGAATGCAGTGGTAGGTCATGGATATGTGCTGCTGCTGCTCTGTTTATTCTTTATAGGAGCCGTGGTAACTTGACAGTTTCTGGCAGCTCCCGTAGAGAATAAAAGTCGTGACCACACAAATGCGTGACAAGCTGCACTATTCTAACAGGAGACTGGGGTCCATGTTCTTAAGATCGTGCAGGGCCCCACCAGTCTTACCTCCATGGTCAAGTAGTTATCCCCTACCATATGGATGGGACATAACGTTCTACCCCTTTAACCTTGTATTGTTCTACAAACCCCACATTAAGGTGTTTACATTTTTAGGACAATTTACTGTATTGAAAAAGTGTATTTGTCAGCCCTGGCCTGCTCTGGCTCCTACAAGCATCTCCAGGTGCCTGGACCATTCTTGGACATGAGTGATCAAAGATACTTTACCAACCAGAGTATTCAGTGCTGGGGAACAGACATACTATGGAGACATTGGAGGCCAATGGATGTTTCCATGTTCTTCAGTCCGCCCTAGGGTTGCGTCAATCTTCTAAAGGCAGCGGGATTCAAATGATGAGCATTAGGGTTCATGCAAACACAAACTTAGGGTACTATTACACGGAACAATAATCAGCCGAATCGGCCCTATCTCGTTTCGTGTAATAAAAACGATCAGACGATTGTTGTCATCGGCTGATTGTTGATTTAGGTTCTGACCTATAATCGTCAGGCGCCAACTGCGCACCACTACGTGTAATAGCGGTGCGAGGCTGACAATATGCAAAGAGGAATACATACTTATCCAGGTTTCAGGGCTCCTCTTCCTCTGTGCTTCTCCCTGGGTCCCGCGCGCTCCAGCTTCACAGTGGCCTGTCTCAGCTGACAGGCCGCTTGGCCAATCACAGACCGGGACCGCCGTGGCCAGTGATTGGCTGAGTGGCCTGTCAGCTGAGACAAGCCACTGTGAAGCTGGAGCGAGCGGGACCCAGGGAGAAGCACAGAGGAAGAGGAGCCCTGCAACCTGGATAGGTATGTATGCAGTTTAAACAAAGGCTAAAAGGACATCGGTAACTATGTCCCTGCAGCCCTTGTTAAACTATTATCGTCCTGTGTAATAGTCCCAGTAAATGAGCGCCGATCTAGCAGATCGGCGCTCGTTTAAAGGTATCAGCGGGCCCCTATCGGCCTGTGTAATACCACCCTGACTGTAAGTTCGCTCCTCTCTAGGAGTGATGTTGGGTAGAAAACACATTTGTATGTAAAGTTTTAGCTAATTTAAGTTGGATCCACTTCATTTGGTTGAATTTCCTTGGTTACTTAAACAAATATCAGAACGTGCACCCTAATGGCTGTCTTTGTATATGAATGTACTGTATAATGCTGTGTTTCTTCCAGGAGGCTGCAGGATGGCAATCAGACAGCACAGACGTTGCAGGAGCTCCAGGCTTTAAATGCTGATTATGAATTAAAGATAAAGGTTGGTTAATAAATGGCACCTTTGTTAACCTCATAATGTGTACCCACCTCACTAAACAGCGTCCTCTTCAAATGTACAAGCCAAGTACAGAGGTTTGAGATTTTGTGTGGAATTTACTGCGTGTTTAGTAGTAATGGTTAAAACACTGCAGGCCCCTGGCTGCATACGGTCAGAATGCAGCGTCCAATCAGCACACAAGTTTGCCGACAAGATTGTGCACTGACCGGCTGTTGTATTCCAGCCACGTGTGGGCAAGGGCTTGTGTGTTTTCACCCTAAACATTTTACGGCAAAGTGACTGCTCATGGTTCTCTGATCTCTTATATATATCTCATAGGCAGCGTGCCACGTGTAAAAATGCCAGGATCGCAACTATCTTTATCTCTGTATCTGTTTGCTATATCCACCTTATTTTCTGGTGTTTGTTAAGCTGTATAGAGAAGATCATACCTAGTGCACAAGCCAAAGACCTAAAGAAAATGCCACAAACAACAAACAGTACATAGGAAAACATTCTATCAGGTTTATTAAGCCTGGTGTTTTTTATACATTAGTCTCATAGTGAAGTATGCTAGAGTGAAATACACCAGGAAGCACATTCCTCCTGCCAGAGAACAAGAGTTAAATCCGCAATGAGATGTTGTCAATGTGTGATGCAAATGTAATAATTCCACCTCATTGTTTCCCTATAGACTTTAATGAAACATCTAAATGCAATGTTTTAGGCAAAAGTGCAAGAAAGATGCCTTCAAATGAAGCATGAACACAGTGTTTATGAATACACCCTGACCCACTTTTAAGTCAGAAGATGGAATAACCTATATGTACTTGCTTTTAGCCTATATGGACTTGGTTATCAATATCTATTTTACATTTCACAGACCTTGGAACAGAAACTGTCCTCTCAGGAGCAGGATGCTGCCATTGTGAAGAGCATGAAGTCTGATCTGGAAATGCTACCAAAGATTGAGAGGGAACTTCTACAGCTGAGGGAGGAGAATGCTAACCTCAGGTAAATCATTGGGGACTATCTCTGTTTCCCCGGGGCAGATATTCAGCAATTTTAGTGCAGCAGATGCAGTGTAGTGTAGTAGCAATGTTTGATAAAAAAAGAAAGAGATCTCATCCATGCACTGTGGGAAAAAATCCACACAAATTTGACTTCAATAGGGAAAGCAAAATCCACAATAGATTCACAACATAATTTTGCATAATTTTTAAAACTATTTCTTTAAAAAAAAACTTTTTACATATACCACTGCGAAATCCTCAGAAGCAAATCAGCAGGATTTAGTGTTGGTCTATCTGCAGAAATGCTGTGGCTAGCACAACCTCTGTCCCTCCTCCCCACCCTCATCATTAGGAATGATCCAGGCAGATTGCCTCCTATTCTCCACCTGTGTCAGCCCGGCACATGGGCTGGATTATTAAGGCACCTGTGCAATGTTGAGTATGGAGAAAATGTTCCAGTGGCATTACTAATGATGAAGAGGGTGAGGAGGAAGGACGGAGGGGTGGTGCAAAGTTAGGGCACAGATATTCTAAGCCACGGCCGTTGAGCACGGGGCTGCAAGTTTAAAAGTTGCTTTTTTTTTTTACAATAACTGCATTACCTGCCGAACGGACCCCAGGACACATCTTTGATTAAAAGCAGCTATCTGAACGTCCAAGTGGTTTGGGGGGGTCAGATTGTGGGTACAGAGTTACTTTAAGGAATTCTCTCTTTTAAAAAAAAAACAATTATACAAAATATACTGTCCAATTTAGAGGAAACCTGTCGGGCATTTCATATCGCCCGAACCATGAGCAGCAGAGAACCAGGACAGGCTTTCTTATGACAACAAAGTATTTTGTATCAAAACTGAAAGTGGGCTTTGGTTTACCAGGGTGGTCCCCAGGGCTTCTCCTTACCACACAGTGCTTGCTTGATGGACAAAATTAGAGAGAAACCTGTCCATCATGCCTGGTGTGTTGTGGAGTTGCTGCTGTGGACCGCCCTGGTGACATTAAAGCCCTGCTCCCGGTCAGTTGTAAAAATATGACTTCTTTAAACTGATGCAATGTTGTAATGAAGGGAGCATTTTCCTGTGTCATATTGCCCATGGTTCTTAGATTATAAGATTCTCGACAAGTTCTCTTTTGAAGGGGATCTGTCACTTGGTTTATGCTGCCTTAAATGAGGGAAGCGTAAGCATAAATGAATTCTGTTCAGCCGTTCTCCTGATATACAGGAGAACGGGCTTCATGTCTGTTTCATTATATCGGCCTCACTTTACCGTTAATGCGAAGATCCATTTATCTAGAGATATCTTTGTCAGCTGATCGCTGTGCGTTCCTTACTGTCCGTAATTCACCTTTTGTAAAATGGTCTTTACCCAAAGCAACCAGATCCTTCCTCCTGTTCTCCTTTGCTCCCATCCTTCACTTCCCAATAGTTTAGATCTATTTCCAGTGACTCCTTTCCTCAATGTGGGATGTAGCTAAACATTATTTTGTGGGACCTGACAGGATTAAACCACTTTGGATAATTGTTTAATGTGATTTCTTTTTTGTGTCTAATTTTTATTTTGCCCCATACAGGGAAATGAGAGAAAATAATGCACTGCTGAAGGAAGAGCTGGAATCGCTACGCAGAGCGGCCGAGCGATATGACCGCATGAAGGAAGAGCTGGTCGCTTTAGAGCTAGACAAGGAAGTAAGTGATGGATGGTTGTCATCATAATTTTACCAACTTTCTAGATATAATTTTACCCTTTCTAGACTATAGAGCCATTAATAAATAAGGACAACTTTTCCTTTAAATGGCTGCATGCCATAATATATTTTCCCTGTAGTGGCTGCTGGAAGGGAAATGAGATGCTGACTGCAACATCCCCTCACTAAAGCCCCTATTACACGTGGCGATGGAGCTGTTGGCGCTATTACACCCTTCGGCAGCGAGTGGGCGAGTGCAGGGGGGGGGGGGCGTCGCTGCCTGGTGATCGCTAGATCGTCTGGGCAGCCCATAGAAAATAGCAGAGGTCTTCTGCCGCCGCTCCTATTGCATGGAGCACCGGCAGCATATTGCTGCTATCTAGGTGGTTTGTCTTTCTACATGTTCAAAGACAACGACAGACAACAATCAGCTGACATCGTTCATGTAGGCTGATTGTTGTCTTCCATTACACGAGAAGATTATCGGACGTAATGATAACCGCTTTGTGTAATAGGGCCTTAAGTCAGTCGAGTGAGAGCTGACTGCTTCTCATATTATTGCTGTCTGTGCAGATAAAGTCCTGTAGCCCCTTTACCCTTCTCTGTTCTATTACCTTGTAGAGCTGTCATAATGGTACGCAGAATTAATTCCATTCTCCATGTTGACACAAGTCCCAGCAGTCGGACGCCCACCAGTCTGCTAGTTATCTCCAGTCTAATAGATATGAGGGAACCATTTAAGGGGTTAATGCATGTTATATATCCTACATATTGCATTGCAGATATTAAAGTGCAAGTCTATCGCTTTTCCAGCAAATCCATAGATTGCACGCTTTAGGAGCGGGCTGTGAACTTGCTGGAAGACTTTGACTTGCACTGCTTGTCTGTTGAGAAATTTTATTCTGAATGTGCTTTTTTTGCCTGTGTTATAGAGAATTCTTAAGAAACTGAAGAGCTGGGAAAGTATGGAACAAACCACCGGCCTCAGCATCAAGTAGGTGCCTAATGTGTGAATATGGCGCAAACAATCTGGTATATGTCTAAAAACCTCTGGTACTGTAATATAGTGGGTCTATCCATTACAAGCAGTCAGTCAGCTGTTTCTGTTTTCCTAGGCTGGTTGTAGACGAGTAGAATACAGATGTGCTTTTGCATCTGTGTTGTAGACACATTTCAGTGGGTGGGTGCCTACTGTCTATTGAATGGATTGTATATATCTGTAATGCTTTTGGTTTAGGTCATCCCACCCATGGTCAGGTTGGACTTGTGTCCATATTACTTATCTAAAACTGACCTCATAGCCTGAATCTGATGTTGGAGAAGCTAAACTGTTTGACTTTGCTTTATAGGAGCGTAGGGGTGTATGTCTGAAGCAACTATTGACTCTATTCCTGTAGCCAGCAAGTTGCTTAAAGACATATTGTCTCTGCAGGTCCCTGCACAATTTAAAAGTTTACATGCTGCATGGTTCATATTCACCTGTATAAAACATGTCTTTGTTGTGTTTCTGGCCAGAAAGTCAGGCAGTGTAACCCAATGTTTTATTATTTAGCACATAATGGTATATATAATTATTTTACATTTAAATCACTTTTTACCAAAAATCACCCCTTACACCAGTAAAGAGCTGTAAAATCTTAGCGACTAGGTGTCTCACTTCTCTCCAGTCAGGTGTCTGTTGCCAAAGGAATTCTATGTTTAGTGACAGGCAGAGCAAGACAAAGTACAGGATTTGGAGGCGGGGTTTAAGTTGTGCTATGTGCAGGTAAGAGCCAGCGTTATATACCTGCTTGCTGAACCAGTCTGCCTGCTGATGATGATCCACACTGTTTCTTATAGGAAAATCAAGGTTTTCCTCTAATCTCTCACTGCTCATAAAACTCAGGGCACCTTTCCCATGGGTAAATACCAGTGTATCTACTGCTGTATGGCCACAGTGTTAGTAGTGTAATCTCCCTCGCCGCTTCTCAGTAGCAGTTCAGTGTAACCCCTTGCTGGTATTTATTTCCTCTCACATTACACCTTGCATACTCAGCGCGTCAGTTACCCCTTCCACCCCCTCACTGGTATTGTACTGTTAATCACCCCCCAGCACAGTGCCAGCCTGTTCAGTCCAGGTCTCTAGCACTATGTTATGGCATAGCAGAAAAGATTGCATGCTGTGATAGTCTAGAGATATCAGGGAATGGAAGTACTACTGATATACTACTGATAAACAACCCATGTCTGGGTCCACACCCTGAAATGTAGGGAAATTGTTGTGGACCATGGAAAGCTCTCTTAGGAGCTCCCTAACAGGGACTGCACTAAAGTTGTCTTTTGACCAATCTGAAGGCTTAAACTAACATAACCTTGCAGGTTTTTGAAATGGCAGGTATATTTAAAAGGTTAACTCTAAGATTAAAACCAATCCTTTATTTATTGATTGAGTTCCTACCACTAGGACCCTCACTAGTCATGAGAAAAGGGGGCCCTTACACCCTAGTGTGAACTAAGCGACGGTCAAACGTGTTGCCACTCCATTCTATATCTATGTGATTGGTGGAGGTAGCCAGAGACTTATAGGTGTATTGGAGTATCTGTGGCAACACCTTAGTGAGTGAATACAGCGGCTGAGCCCATGATCAACCACTTCTCCAATCACACTGGGAAACGAGAGACCCCTATTTGCATGATTAAGTGAGTGTTGCAGTGTTGCCCCCCCCCCATCAGATGCCTGTTACCTGTGCTTTGGATCTGTAATGGGTATTAATCATGGGATATCATCTTAAGACGTTTCCGGGGGATGCAGAGGTCACGCCCTGACGAAACCCAAAGACTTCTCCGCTACTTGATATATGGCAGATGATGGTTGGGGTAGTCATGTGGTAGATGATGGTTGGGTAGTCATGTGGCAGATGATGGTTGGGTAGTCATATGGCAGATGATGGTTGGGTAGTCATATGGCAGATGATGGTTGGGTAGTCATGGCAGATGATGGTTGGGTAGTCATGTGGCAGATGATGGTTGGGTAGTCATGTGGCAGATGATGGTTGGGTAGTCATGTGGCAGATGATGGTTGGGTAGTCATATGGCAGATGATGGTTGGGTAGTCATGTGGCAGATGATGGTTGGTAAGAGCTGTCGGAGAATTTTCCTCAGCATCCTGAAGCTCCACGTTACGCCTCTGGAGACGAGCTAATCTTCAACTCCAGTAAATACCTGACTGCCGCTGATTCACAATGATTTCCCAGCATTTTATGGGGAAGAGTATCTGTTTTATTAAGACAACAACAATAATAATAAACCTGGCAAATAAGCAGGGACACCTGACTGCCGCTCATTCACAGCGCTTTTACAGCCCCATCTCCCCAGAAAATAGGACGCCTTTTATTTTTAAGGAAATAATAAAGACAGAAAATCACATATTTCCTCGAATACTTATTTGTTCCTGAATGGGAATATGAAGAGCTGGTGATTTACCAGTAAATTACTTTTGCCCGTATTCTGCTCATAATGAAATCCAATTATAATGGTTCCATATGTGTTTCTGATCTCCGTCGTAATCACCAGCATCTGTCACTCCACCCCGCCCCCCTCCTTTCCTGTGTGATGTGAGGCGCCCGTTCTCATAGCATTCGGTCGGATGCTGGTACGCCGCCGTCCTTCCCTCGGTATTCCACCTTAAGTGACTTAGTGGTTGGTGGGGGGAAAAAAAATAGCTTTTACTTACCTCAAGCTGTTCCTCTTTAATGAAGTCATTTAGCAGCAGGAGACAAATGAAAATGAGTGACAAGTTTTTCTCTTTTTTTTTTTTTTTTTTTTTTTTTTTGCTCCAGTCTAATAACATCTTCTTCATCGAAAATTATTCAGGGGAAGCAGCAAGATTTTGATTAAGCCACGTAACATGGAGCAATCTTTCCGAGAAGGAATATGTATTTATTAAGGAACGGTGGGAAAGAGGGGGAAACATTTAATTGCGCCCAAGGAAATAATTTATAGTGGCGCTCTATTAATTGGCCCCGGGCAGTTCACGCTGATTCCAATTTACAGAAAAAAAAAATCCCTATAAAAATGCTAAAGTTAGATTGGGGTCCAGGGGGCACCGAGGAGCTGAGGAGGATGTGATGATGTGGTGACGTAATGGAAGTTGTCACTGGGGTAAAGGTTTCATTGTTATCATGAAGTAGTAGCTAATATGTATAATGGATCTCTATACAGATTACTGTACGTTCATTCCTCTTAATGCATCAGGTATGTTTATATTGAAAGTCTTTTGATCAGTCGGGGTCTGGACGGTCAGGCCTCCGCCGATGACTAGAACGGGTCGAGAGAAGTACGCAGCTCAGCTTTTTCCGTCTAGATGCAGGAGATTGGTTCTAATGGGGTGTTTAGAGAGATTTATCTGACAGGTTTTTAAAAGTCAGGAATGGATTTGAGAAGAGGAGAAATCTCAGTCTTTCCCTTTATGACCTGTTCTCTGTTTTATAGTTTGTTCCTGTCTTTGGCTTCAAAAAGTTTTCAGCAAGACCTGGGAGGGCAGCGAGCTGGGAAGAGAAGCGCTCAGCAAAGCACTTCTCCCAGCTTGTTCTAGCAATTAGTGGGGAGTCTTAAGACCCCGACTGATCAACAATGTTTTGTTATGTGACTGTAGCACTTTAACTTTTGCATGAGCAAGAAATATAGCACAAAGCCTTAAAGACGATGTACCGCCAGGTACATCCGCTTTAATCTGACACAGTGATAGAACGGCGCCGTCACAGGCAAGCCGGTGCCGCGGTCCATTTTTCGATTTGCAGCCTGGTTCCAGAGTATGGCGCCGTTCTATCCACGGGTCCAGTGCTCCAAAGCTTGAGCACCAGCCTGGGACCCGTGGATAGAACGGCGCTGTACACGGGAACCGGGCCGCAGATCCAAAAAAACGGATCGCGGCACCGGCTTGCCTGTGACTGCACCGTTCTATCCCTGTGTCAGATTAAAGAGGATGTACCTGGTGGTACATCATTTAAATATGCAGCAATATCTATGTAATGCAGTGTATTGTGCCAGACTGCATTCAGAGCCCATTAATGGTTCTAACATGGTAGAATGTAGGGTCCCGGAAGAGCCCCAGAGCTAGAACTACTAAAGCCCCCATTACACGGGGTGGCTGGAGGAGCAAACGAGCTGTCAGCGCTAGTTTTCCCCTTGTTCCCCACTCTTTGCTGGCGCTATTACATGTGGCGGCAGTGAGCGGGTGACTACAGAGGGGGCCGCGGGAAGCTGCCCGGGTGATCGCTGGATTGTCCGGGCAGCCCATAGAGGATAGTGGAGGTCTGTTGCCACTGCTCCTGTTCTCCAGAGCGACCGCAGCAGATCGCTGCTATCACAGTCGTTTGTCTTTCAACTTATTGAAAGACAAACGACAGCAATGATCAGCCAACATTGTTCATGTAGGCTGATCGTTGCCATGGCCGATAATAATTTGTGTAATAGGGCCTTAAAGCCCTATTTCACGGGTCGTTTAGAGGTGCAAATGAGCGCTGTCTGCGCTCGTTTGCTCCTCGTTCCCCGCTTGCTGCCGCCGCTATTGAACGCAGCAGCAGCGAGCAGGTGAGTGCGGGAGGGGGGGGGGGGCTGCCTGGTTGATCGCTGATCGTCCGGGCAGCCCATAGGATACAGCAGCGTCTGCTGCCGATGCTCCTATTCAACAGAGCGACGGCAGCAGATTGTTGGTGTATCAGTCGCTTGTTTTTCAACATGTTGAAAAACAAGCGACTGCAACGATCAGCCGACATGAACGATGTCAGCTGATAGTTGCACTCTACTCCACGGGACGATTATCGTCCGTAGCTGCCGATATCGGCCGAATACGGACGATAATTGTTCCGTGTAATAGGGCCTTTAAGCTTAGGATTTGTCAAGTAGTCTTTTTCGCATTTCTGCGGTTGTCAAACTATATGTACCTTTCTCTAGACATCAACTAGTTAACCTTATTAGCACCTTCGCTGGATATCGCTATGGTGGAGACTTAGAAGTGCATGCATGAGTTACACAGGCATTAGTCTATTAGACTAAACGTACCGACGTGTGAAAATTCTAGTGTGCAGTGCTAGACATGTTTCTGAAATGTTCCACCAGGTGGCGCCAGCCCTGCTGACTAATGCTTTTTTGGTCCAGACGCGTAGAATAAGGTTTACTAGATACTGAGACATTATAATCTATTCAAGTTGTTCATCTCCAGCTGTACTATTGATATCTACAGATGGATGAGTCCTAATCTTAACATTGAGAACACCTCACATCTCTCTGCAGACTTTGCTTGTCTACTCTTGGCCTGTGTTTCCACGTTCACATTTTTTCTGCGTTCACATAAATAGAGCCTGATTAATCTGGGTTCTACAATTGTCTTCCTTGTCTAACTCTCCTTTGCTATGGGATCAGCATTACCAGACTTAAAGGGATAGTTCATCTACTGGTGCCAAAAAGTTCCAGAGATTTGTAATTTACTCCTATTAAAAAAAAAAAAATCTCCAGTCTTCCAGTGCTTATCAGCTGCTGTATGTCCTGGTGTATTATTTCCAGTCTGGAGAGCAGGAGAGTATTTCTATGAGATTTTGCTGCTGCCCTGAACAGTTCCTGACATGGACAGAGGTGGCAGCAGAGAGCACTGTGTCAGACTGGAAAGAATACACCACTTCCCGCAGGGCATACAGCAGTTGATAAGTCCTGGACAACTGGAGATTTCTTAATAGAAGGAAATTACAAATCTCTGGCACCGGTTTATTTAAAAGAAAGAAAAAAATTGTTGCGAACAACCCATTTTATAGTTATGTGGATATACATTTTATACACCTTTTTCCAATCAGCCATAGTGCTGACACTGCAACGTCCGGTGCTTTAGACTCCACAAATGAGATGCGAGACCCTTGCTGCCTCCACCGATTGCCTCCCGAGCAGTCACAGACTTGCAGGGCTCTGTACATACGCTTCAGTAATGTCTCCTATTGCTGCCTGCATGGACCGCTGCCATTCATAGAGGCATCTGGCTTCTCGGAAGAGATTTGTGGATTACATCCAAATGTCTTACACGGCCTAACACTTGTTTCCTGCCAACTTTCCAGTGATGGGGCTTTCACTAATAATTGCAATGCCGCTCATTACAAGCCTTAGCTGAATTAAATTGTTCTCCTCAAAAGAATATTTTCTTTTTTTTTTGGTTGTAAGTCTCCTGTTTTTCTGGCCTCCTTAATGGGTAACGCATTGTAATAAAGTGCTCACTCCCAGGGTGGGTGCCATTCTAGGACTGCATTACAGTGATTGCTGATCCTGCTTAAAGGGACATTGTGCGGCAGACCAATGCCGCTATACGCTGAACCTACTGGAGCCTGGAACAAGCAAAAAGGCCACCATTACCAAGTATGAAAATAGGTGCTGCTCCGGTATTGATATAGCATTAACCCCTAAAGTGTTTACATGCTAATTCTATAATGCGTATGCCACCATTCAGCCTCAGAACTGCAGCATGTCATCATGGCATAGCTCCCGCTAAGATGTCTGCCCCTGTGGACAGGGCCATTCCTTGCAGTTGTTGCACATTAGATGGAGGTACATACATGCTCTAATCAGTCCATTCTGCTTTTGTCCCAGAGATGATCCATAACATGTGGACCCAGTCCATAACTATACGACCTTTTGGGAATGGTTCATATTTTTATTGAATGTGTTCTTCTGCCTTAAAGGGGTTGTCCAGCGAAAAACCTTTTCTTTCAAATCAACTGGTGTCAGAAAGTTATATAGATTTGTAATTTACTTCTATTAAAAATTCTCAAGTCTTCCCATACTTATTAGCTGCTGTATGTCCTACAGGAAATGTTTGTTTTATTTTCAGTCTGACACAGTGCTCTCTGCTGACATCTCTGGCCGAGACAGGAACTGTCCAGAGCAGGGGAGGTTTTCTATGAGGATTCATAGAAAACAGACAGAGTTCCTGTCTCGACCAGAGATGTCAGCAGAGAGCAACGTGTCAGACTGAAAATAAAACAACACTTCCTGCAGGACATACAGTAGCTAGTTAGTATTGAAAGACTTGAGATTTTTAAATAGAAGTAAATTACAAATCTATATAACTTTCTGACAACAGTCTATTTGAAAGAAAAAGTTTTTTGCGGGACACCCTCTTTAAAAAAAAAAAGCAGTTCACCAAAAATTATTTTTGGCCCCCCGATAGGCGCTGGCAAGTATACTCACAGCAGCTGATCGGTGTCCCGCGGTGCAGCTTCGCTACGGTCCCGCGGCGCCGTTCAAATCAGGCACGCGCTCACATCCGCCTCCGCTGTGAGTCCTCTTCTCTGTCCTGTGATTATTTGCCGGAACTCACGCTTTAATGCATTCTCCATGGAAGCGGGTGACTTCCGGCGTTCAGTTACAAGACAGAGAAGAGGAGTCACTGCAGAAGCTGAAGTGAACGTGCGCCGGATTTGAATGGCGTGGCGCGGGACACTGATCAGCTGCAGTGAGTATACGTGCCAGCGCATACCGGGGGGGGGGGGGGCAATAATAATTTTTTGTGAACTGCTTCTTTAAGGGATGTACTTGTTCACTCACAATGCGTAGGTAAGCCTTAGGCCTTATTCCCATGTTCCGTGCATAACTGTCAGTACAGTAGCGCAAAGATTTAACAATTTCAGAGCTCACAGCCTCATAATGAATAATGATGCCAGAAATCCAGAAGTCCGGTCCATAGCACATCATCCGTATATATGGACCGTGCACAGAACATGTGAATCTAGCTTTGTTGTTCGAATGTCCGTCTGTATCCAAGGACCTGAGTTCCCCCACCATTACATCACCTCCACGAGTCAGAACGGGCTGCTTACACCAGTTTCTTCCCATCAGCTTGGTGCTACAGAGCTCTAGATCATCTGACAATGTTTTCCCACCACCCAGTGATCCAGTTTTGACAGCAATGGCACTGGAGCTGTTTTTCTTGACCACACCATTCACTGTATACTTTTATACTAATGTATAGGAAAACCCTACATGGTTGGCATTTCTTTAAATCCTGGCTTAGGCTAGTCTAGCACCCATCACCAGGGATCGGTTATTTAGATGAAACTGATCCACATAGGGCTCGGTGTCTCTAATAAAGTGATCAGTTGGCACTAGAGATGAGCGAACCTGGTTCCGGTTCGAGTCGATCCGAACCCGAACGTTCGGCATTTGAATAGCGGGGTCTGCTGAACTTGGATAAAGCTCTAAGGTTGTCTGGAAAACATGGATACAGCCAATGACTATATCCATGATTTCCACATAGCCTTAGGGCTTTATCCAACTTCAGCAGCCACCGCTAATCTAATGCCGAAAGTTCGGGTTCGGATCGACTCGAGCATGCTCCAGGTTCGCTCATCTCTAGTCGGCACGTGTGTTTACATTGAACGCATTGTTAATGTATTTGTATTGTGATTTGTCATTGCCATTTGGGTCTCCTGGTTGGTTTGACCGCTGGGGCTTTTAGTATTTGGCATTGAAGTAATAAGTGCAGTGCGTCCAATGCTTGAGTCCGTTCCTGCATCTCTGATCCTTGCTTGCTGCAGCCAGATGACACTATGTGACTTCCCTACTGCCTGGGGCTACACAGATCAAGCTTGAGTCTGCTGATTTTTGCTCGGCACAGAGAAGGCAAAACGGGGACAAGACGGGTCTATTATTAGAATTCTTTTTGTGCCATCTTTTGACTAGCATGTAACCTTTGTGACCTCAGGATTACAGGCCAAAGATCAGCTCAATGGCAGCTTTCTCCAAGAAGTTTGGTTACACTTTATAACTTACAAAAACTTTTTTTTTCCTTTTGAAAAGTGTATTTTGTGCGCAGTTTGAGGAAATGGGAAAATCTCGTTAGAGAAAAATATTGAAGCCTGCTATGGTTTGTAAGGGCTTTAATGGTGATCTCCACCTCCTGGGGAAGAATCCCAATTACTCCATTGATAGGAGACTTTTTTTTTTTTTTTTTACCAATTCACATTTTAACTTCACGTCTGTAAATTTCTTTTTCCTCCTAGGTTAAGGGGAAGCTTGTCCCCTTGGGGAGACCACAAAGCTGGCGTATGGAGTCTTGCAGCTCAGGCAATGCTTCCTGGGGAAAAAAAATATCCAAAGTAGCCCTCCTTAAGTTGGAAGAAAGTTGACCATATAGTGCTGTGTTGTAGGGGGTGGGGGCGAATCAAAGGCACTGGATGCAGGCTCTGATCTTTCAGTTGGCAATAGCAAGTTGGAGAGATCAGAGCCTGTGTCGGTTTTCTGATGAGAAACTTAAATGTATGTATATATATATATATATATATATATATATATATATATATATATATATATATATATATATACCGTATATAATCTAATCCTAATAAACTCCTTTCTTCCCTTTTGTGTGATCTCCCAGTGATGAGCGAGATCTTGGTTAGCTTTTTGTCAATCCATCGTGTCAGTAGGCATCGGTTAGTTGGCGTCAGTCCATCACAGTTCTTAGTATCCTTTTATAGTTGTTAGTGTCTGTCATGCTGGTGAAAATGGAAATTTTTACTTTTCGCACTTTGCAGTTACAGTGGTGCCTTGGATTATGAGCATAATTTGTTCTGGGACCGTGCTTGTAATCCAAATCACTCTTAAACCAAAGCAAATTTTACCATAAGAAAGAATAGAAATGCAGGCAATTGGTTCCACACACCCCAAAATAATTTTTTTTATTCTGAATAACATGTAAAACAGATGAAACAAACATTCAGTAACAGCAGAATATGTGATATTATAAGTTATTGTACAGTAATGGAGAGGATGGAAAACACAAGGGCGGACAGAGTCTGCAGGGAGCATGAAGGAATGAGCAGGACAGATGTGGGCACATACATGCAGCACTCTCTGTTAGGGGAGAGAGAGGGGTTACAGCTATGGAGAGATTACCTCCACAGTCCTGTCCCCTGATGTAAGCCCCAGCCTGAAGTGGATCTGCTATGATTTTTAAGTTGAGGGAGACTTCCTGGGTCAGGGTACAGTGCTGTATACCACCCTGTGCAGACCATGTCCCTCCCCCACTCCTGCTCTCACCCAGTACAGGGAGCTCTTAAACCAAAGCACTGCTCTTAAACCAAGTCACAATTTCGAAAAACTGTGAGCTCTTCTTTCAAAACGCTCTCAATCCAAGTTACTCTTAAACCAAGGTACCACTGTATTTCTGTGTAATGCATAAAGGGTTAAACTCATAAAGTAGACATGTTATAGATATGAATTAATAATTTATGTTGTATGACAATCTTTCTTATTGGCATAGGCTTTCAAATGTAGAGAAATGCAATTTTTTTAAAACAACATTTTGGAGTTTTTCACACAATTAAGCTACAGGTATCACCTCCAATTTACCACTAACATTAAAGTACAAGATGTCTGTGAATCACACGGATTGGTAAAAGGATTCGAAAGTTATTAATGCATAAAGTGACACATGTCCTATTTGAAACCTTTGGCTGTGTCCTAAACGCCAAAACTAGCTGTTTACCCCTAAGAGTTAAGTTCGCTCATCTATTCTGATGATATATGTTAATTTATTACACGTAAGGGTACTGCTGCCAATAATACCCC
Organism: Dendropsophus ebraccatus; assembly: GCF_027789765.1. Taxonomy (NCBI): domain Eukaryota; kingdom Metazoa; phylum Chordata; class Amphibia; order Anura; family Hylidae; genus Dendropsophus; species Dendropsophus ebraccatus. The sequence continues at coordinate 96,271,459 of NC_091462.1, read as the reverse complement.
AGTCTTGTGGCTTTGCCATGATGCGCCATCAGTACTGAATAGAAATCTACAAGTGATTTGTGCTTTTGCGTTGCAGAACATCACTACAGATGGTAAACCCAGGCCTCTGAATATTAGCAGAACAGGCGCCGGAGTTTTGTGTTCTGTCCTGAAGCAACCTCTGAGCTTGTGAGATGTCTTATGATTTTGGTGATGAAAAGCTCCATAAATAAGTTATAGGGTTCTTGCTATATTTTTTGGAAAGAATAAAAGGGTAACGCGTCAAAATATATATATTTTTTTTACCCATTGTCTGTAGCCTTTTGAGGTCATTGTCATGTCATAAAGTCCACTCAGTGTTGTGTCTGCTTTGAGTATTTTATATTTTTCTTAAAAGGACACTTGCATGTTATGGCTTTTATAGAATCTCCTATTGGTGGGGAGGATAGGATGGGTGTTCTATAGCTGTGTACTTGATCACCCCATCTTAGGAGAATTGCAACCTAGCACCTTTCAAGAACAGTGTTTGGTTGATCGATACTTTTCACTGAATAGTCATATGAGCAGGAAGTTCAAAATGAGGTGTGAATGCTAGGCGGCGGGGTGTGATCCCTTGTCTTCTAGTTAGCCATACAGTAGGGATTCTGTTTATGTGATCGCTGATTTATCTCTGATGTGATCTGGAGCCTGGTCTTCCATTAAAGAAGTCCTGGCAAAGCAATTTTTTGCTGGGGACAGGGAGGATAAAAGAAATCATGTGTTCTCACCTCCCCCCGCTCCAACTTTGGTCCTTGGATCTTTGACCACTTCCTGGTCTGAGCGGGGACCGGGGTCATGATGCGTGCGGTCCGCTCGGCCACTAAGTGGCTGTAGCGGCCCAGACCAGGAAGCCGCTGGTGATCAGAGCAGCCGTACATGGCCACCAGCACTGGAGCTGAGGAGGTAAGAACACATTATTTCTTTTATCTCCCCTCCCCGCCTTTGTTAAAGAAATCAATTTGCCCGGACTTCTCCTTTTAATGGAATGCAAATCTGTCTTTTGGCGTGAAATAAGTTTCAGTTATAGCACCTGAAAACTGCAGAAGAATAGTGTTGAGTTACCTTCAGAAACGTGAGAACCCAAAGGCTCTGCAAACTCCCAGTGTCTGGAGAAATTGGATGGCGCTCTAATGTCCTGGTAAACATGGATACAGCCATAGGCTTCATCTATTTTTCTTGACAGTACTTGGGTGGCATCCAATATCACTGGGTGTTGAGTGCCGAGTGCTCTGGTTTGGCCACGTTGCTTAACTCTGACACTTTTCTGCAGTATGGCAGATCACCTGTTCTACAGATTTGTGCCATACTTTGTGTTACAAAGAGGCGGTGATATTTAGCAGAGAATATTCTAATGGTTTTACGTTTCCGCTGTCTGAAATCTCTAAGGTTGGCAGAGCTTATCACAATGAGACCTATTTCTTTTCTTTATAGGATTCATGAACTACAATGGAGGCTGACACTAGCAGAATAGGGCTGGGTGACAACCTTTCCAGAATATAAAAGTTATATAAGAGATAGTAAAACACAAGGAGACTTGAATTAGTCCACTGGTGGCAACTAAAATGGTACCTTTTTATTGAACCAAACTTCTGAAATATAGCGACAAGTTAGAGGTTTGTATCAGTTTGGGTCCGGGTGCTGAGACCCCAGCAGATCATCAGAATGAAGAGGCAGAGACTCTGCCTCTACATCTCTCTCACTTCTGGTAATCGTTGTACCTCCGCACTGGGACCCCAACCAATGCAAACCTTTGACATTTCGCTATGGCTTGTCTGAAGTTTTTTTAAAAGGATAGGTACACTTTAACAGTTAAATTCCATTGCATCTTGATAACTTACTTGTTGACGGTTAGAGGTTTCAGGAATGAACACTTAAAGGTGTTGTCCAGGGTTAGAAAAATATGGCTGCTTTCCACCAGAAACAGCAACACTCCTGCCCTCTGTTTGGATGTGGGGGTTTGCAGTTCAGTTTTATTGATGTGAATAGAGCTGAATTGTAATACCACACACAACCTGTAGACAGGGGTGGCGCCGTTTTTGCAAGAAGTTAGCTGCGCTTTTTCTAATCCTGGATAACCCCTTTTGTTATAACCAAAGTGTGTTAGGTATGCAGAAGAGATCCGGGAATTTGGCGGGGTTGGCAGGTATTGCAGACTCTTACGCCTTCAGCATTGTGCTTCACTAACATTTTATCAATAGATGGTATCACGGCAATTTGCCGGCTCTGTCTAGCTGTGATTGCTCTGTTAAGAAAAGAGAGTTTATTACATAAAAGGATAGGAGAACCTGTGGAGAATGCCGGGGGAGGGGGGGAGCAATCGCTGTAGACAGTAGACGGATAAGAAGTTATTTAAGGTCAGCGGTGCCAGGAGATAAGGAAGATATATGCTGTTAATATAAAAAATAACCCTATTAATATTTTCTCTCCACGTCCGACTCCCTCGGCGGAAACAATCACAACCAAAATAATTACACAATGTTTAACAGCAGCTTTGTTACGGAGAAGCTGGCTTTTATGAAGCTCTTTAACCTGTTATTTCCGAAAATGATTTCTGGTCGCAGATTAATTGAATGATTTTATCATTCTCCGTTATGGAAACCATTATAAGGGGGTCCAGGGATGTGATTACGGGGAGGGTTAGATCAGCCGGTGCTCATTCATCCTCTCCATCCAGGAGTTGGATTACATTATAATAATTTACTGAATGATTTGTTTAGCTATCAGAAGTCTATGGTCGGCTTAGAGGCCCTCATACATATTACAGAAAAGTTGGTCGAATTCGCTGACTGTCTAATATGGGTAAGAGAAGAATCAGGAATGTGAACGGAGAACATACCAAAAAGACAGGGGCACAGCGAACAGTATTATTTCCCCTCTCCCTGTGCCTCTTCAGCCCCAGATTGCCGATCCAGGACCCCTGTTAGGTTCTGGGATCTTTCACATTGCACATGTCATGACCCAACTCATGGCCCAGCCACCAAGCCAGTCAGTGGTTGGGGCGGGACGCTGTCCCAGTCACTGATTGGCTGAGCGGGCTGACTGCTTGGTGGGTTGAGACGTTGTCACAACTTGGGGGGGGGTCCTGAGGCCGATCCCGCCTCTCACCGTGGGCATAGAGAGGTAAGTTACCATTCATGATTACATTCCCCTCTGGCCCTGCCAGCTGCCTGTTTTTAAAAATGGCCGGACTTCTCCTTTAATTTTCAATACTTTGTCCTGAAGTTTTCCCTGTAGACAAGCTGCTGCCGAAGTGTTTAGCAACAACTTTCTCTAGTATACCTATATTCGGTTGAGCCAGGCATGTATGTGTATAGGCATAGTCAGGACAAATGTCGTCAGAACAAGTATTGGTCATGCCAACAATGCTGCCCACTTGCACTCTTGGCAATACCTACATGATGTTGGTTTTTCCAATGTTGATTCCAAGTGCATCTACTACTGCAGCTTCCCTGTAATCTTCCTTTAATACCTGGTAATAGTATTATTGATTCAGCAGATTATGGGAGAACTGGGAGGTGGATGTATCATGATGTGTATTACAAGACTTGGCTAGAAACGCTTCAGTAAAAGTGACAGTGATCAGCTGAGGAGCGGGAAAATCCTAATCCTCAGCTGATCGCATCTTTTGTACTGTGGCAAAATATATCTCTATTGGCCTTGTGTAAACAGGATGTGTGGCTGATAGCAATACATGTGGGTGGCCACACAAACAATACACTTATCTTTCAGGTGGCCCAGCTCGATTTATTGTACTTTCTAAAGGCACTACAGAAAAGAGCTGATCTCGCTTATCCGCACTCATTTGCGGCCACAGACATTTGAAATTGTTAGGTTGAAAGGGACCTTATGATACAAGGAAAACACAAATTTGAGGCTAAGATGTCTTGCACGTCCTTTTGTCGCCTTTTAAGGTCCCCTTACCCACTGGATCACAATTCTACTAACAACCTTATATATTTGTAACCTCGCAACTGACTTTTGAAGATAGACAAAAGGAACTGCGGGGATCAGGTCAGGCTAATCCAATCGGCTGCTCAACCCAGCAGAGGCGAGGACACCAACTGGGTTCAAAACGATCTACGCATGTCAATCCAATATTTCGGTGAAGCTTTTCTTATCTATATCATCCTGAGCGGGTTGAAGGAACAGCCTCACACTATGGGGCACATTATACGCATCACTTCTTTTATTTCAGAATTTCTATGCTTTACCAGTAAAGCCTCATTGACGTATTACGAGTATTAGATGTAAAGCGGAATTGGTATATCTGATATATTTGAAGATGGTATCAAAATGGTATCCTATAGAAAACTTCAAGGGGCATGCAGATTACAATTTGTTAAATGCTAAAATGTGTTCTACACGCCCAGTGTTCCATCATAGTTCACTCACTTTCTTTTATCTTTTGCTTATCACAGTGTACAACTGCTGTGACCCCGAGTGATAAGCTGTGGAGCAAACTGTTAGCAAATGGGTAAAGACCATATTCCAAGGGCCGACGGAGAGGAGCAAACGAGCGCTGTCAGCGCTCGTTTGCTTCTCCCTCCCCGCTGGCTGCTGCAGCAGCGGCAGGCAGCGGGTGGGTGAGTGCAGGAGGGGCCGCGGGGGCACTGCCCGGGTGATCGCCAGATCCTTTGGGCAGCCCATAGAGGATAGTGGTGGTCTGCTACTGCCCCTCCTGTCCCACAGAGCGGCGGCAGCAGATCGTTGCTATATTAGTTGCTTGTTTTTCAACATATTGAAAAACAAACAACTGCAGCGATCAGCCGACGTGAAGGATGTCTGTTGATTGTTGCCTTCTATTCCACGGGACGAATATTGGCCGAATACAGCCCATAATCGTTCCGTGCAATAGGGCCTTAAGGTTCTATTCCACAGGCCGATGGGGGCCCGATCAATAATGGAAACGAGCACCTATCTGCTAGATCGGCGCTCTTTTACTGGACCTATTACACGGTCCGATCGTTACCGATGTTGCGGCGGTCCTGGCCAGTGAGTGGCTGAGCGGTCTGTCAGCTAAGACAGACCGCACCGAAGCTGCTGCTGCGTGTGGGACTGGGAGGAAGAAGGAGTCAGTGCAGGAGAAGACCTGCAACATGCTTAGGTAAAGCATGGTGCTTGTGAAATCGATGGTCGCCCGCCGCGCACTGCTATTCCATACAGCGATGCGGGGTCGGTGCCCGATGATTTTAGGTTTGAACCTAAATAAACGATCACCTGACGACACAATCAACTGCTGATCATTGTCTCTATTCCACTATTCGGCTGATTATTGCTCCGTGGAATAGTACCCTAATTCTCCAGCAGTGCCTCAACAGGGGATATAAGGCATCACATGCATAAATGTCCTGGGTCCTCCAGAGAGAGAGACTCTCTTTATAGCTGCTCTCCACTGTAGATTAGGGAGTTACTGTTCTAGGGTATTTGAGAACAACAGGTTTTATAAGGCTCTTTTCAGGGAAACGGCAAAATATCACTTGATCTGTCACACACCGAACACCAGTGACTCTTGATGGACCCCATTTAATAAGTGATGTCTGGTGTTTTCACACGAAACATAGTGCTGTTTTCCCTGTCGGAAAGAATAAAATTTGTGACAGAGCCTTTGACACTGATGAGAACAGAGCCTAAGCCAGAGAAGCTCATTTAAAGGGAATCTGCCAGCTGTGTATCACGCTTAGAGCTGCAGACTCGGGCTGGTACCTGATAAGGAGATAAAACAAACGATACCGGTCTATTAGCTGATGGCTCCAAAATTAACCTGTATCAATCATGCAGGGCAGGATGGAGTGGGGTAGGAGAAGGTTTGCATGTTGCAGCTCAGCCCGACCTCTACAGAGACATCATTTTGTAACTTTGCAAACAGTCATAAGCTATGAGGCAGGCAACGTTTATTTGTCGGAGCATGATATATCCCCGACAGATTTCCTGACTTTTTTTTTTTTATTTCAAAAAGTTCTGAATTAAAGGTTCTTACTTTTTGCGTTGCCGACAATCCGCCTTCTGTTCGGGGGATAAATAATTCTGGATATGACAGATATAAGGTACAATGTAACAGTGAGAGCCTCTGAGCAATAACATCATCTTCAGACAACACTAGGATGCGTTTACAGAGGACCGGGTCAGCACTTTCTGTGCTGGGACTCATTGTCATCGGGCGCTCGCCTCTACATGTGTTAAGAGTCACCAGAGCCTCATCAGTAGCCCTCCTTTCTTTCTGAGAAGAAATCCTAGCTCAGTATCTAAGACTCAATTCCCCGGAATGGCCCAATTCTGTCTACGTTAATTTGAGCCGGTTACCCCAGGCAACGTTTCCTTTGCCTTCATCTTCTGCTCTTTTAAATAATCCTAGGAGAAGGTAAGGAGGAGAACATGGGATTTCTAGACAGCTAATCATCTCCGACATGTCTCTACTATGGGTTTTCCCCTGTTTTTTAATCTTCCTTCAAATAATGGTCCACTAGAGGTATAGGAAAGACTGTTGTTTAATGTTCTGTAGAAGAAATGGTAAGTATTCCGGTCACTTTCATAGATAAAAGACATTATAAAGGGTGCAGTGACAAGGGTTAAATTGCAAATTTACTCATGGCTGTCCTCTGTTGACATACCAAAATCCTATCTGTTTAATAGAAAGTCAACCAACATGGCTGCCAGTACATTCCTGTTGCCCTCAATGGCAAATCTGAATGTTTTACAAATGTGTAATGTGGCAGCTTTACTTGCAGCTCCCCCGCAGGTAACAAGAAATATTACACTGCATATTTTTGTTTACGGACATGCTGGGTATGTCAGAGCTAGCCGTGCGTTGTACCCACACTCTGCTCTTGCTGGCAAATGAGGGTCCTACATAGGAAAGTACTATTAAAGTTGCTATTTCCAGTCCTTATCACATTCTTTTCATGTCAGATTGTTTCACAACCACCATAATAGTTCTATGTGATTATGGGAGGGTTGATGATGTTGTGTTTTTTTTTTTTTTTTTTTTTTTTTACTACTGACAACTCAATGATTCAATGTATGGCACCGCTAGATGGAGCACACCATTAGTAATACCTGGCTGATCAGCTGTCCGCCAGAGCTGTGGTGCCTGCATATAATGAGAACGCAGCTGGAAGCAGACAGCTCCATACACTGTGTAGTGGCCATTCTAGGTTACTGCAGCTCTTTGAAGTTGCTGAGAGCTGGGCTACAGTAACCTAGCACGGGCACTACGCAATGTATGGACCTGTCAGCTTTCAGCTCTGTTCACTCCATAAGCGGGCACCAAGGCTCTGCCAAACAGCTGATCACCAGTGTGCCGAGTCTGCCGACAACTCCCTGATCTAAGATTAATGACTAGAGATGAGCGAACCGGGTTCGAGTCGATCTGAACCAGAACGATCTGCATTTGATTAGCGGTGGCTGCTGAACTTGGATAAAGCTCTAAGGTTGTCTGGAAAACATGGATACAGCCAATGACTATATCCATGTTTTCCACATAGCCTTTGGGCTTTATCCAACTTCAGCAGCCACCGCTAATCAAATGCCGAAAGTTCGGGTTCGGATGGACTGGAGCATGCTCGAGGTTCGCTCATCTCTATTTATGACCTTTTCTGTGGATAGGCCGTCGGAACTAGTGTTCATCAATGGAGTGGAACACCTATGAGGAAAAATATGGCTCTCCCACACCCTTTTTCCTTTGTTAGGCTACATTCACACGTCCGTAGTGCAGGCCGCGGACCGCATCTTTAGTTCTCAGTGCTTTACGGACCACTACATTTGCATATCAGTAGCATAGCGATCTGTGCCGCAGATTGCATTTCGTTTTACAGCAGGTCCTATTTTCTATGGCACGGATTGCGCCCCCCCCCCCTAATTCGGGCGGGGCCGTTTAATATCACTCCTGTTGAGTTATAAGGTATAAGGGTACAGAAGTATTGTTTGTTATAACCTAGAAGTAATGAACAGGGATTCATTCAGGTTCAATGGCATTTACTGCTTCAAAAGTTGAAACTTTATTAAATGTTTTTGAAGAGTTTTGAAACATTTCTACAATTGTACCTTTTTATTTGCTTTGTATCCTTTTAATAAAAAGCTTTTAAAAGTTTGGATAAAAACATGAAAGCTCTATAAAGTTATCCATTATATGTTTCATGGAGAAAATAACAGGGGTGTAACTGAAGGGTTGTGTTGCAGAACTACAACTTCCGCCATACCGCCCAGCTTAACAAGCTGGAGAGACACTGGTTGGATACCACTACTCTAGGGGTTTGCAGTGGTAGCAGTTGTATTCAGGCCCTGGTACCTTTTTTTGTTTGTCCCATTATTGCTCCATGTAACAGAGAGAGCGATGAGCCAATGAAACAATCACTGGCTTATTGTTTGTTTAGGTCCAGACCTAAAATCATCGGGCGTGTAATATCGATGCGCAGCCGACGGCTGATGATTGTAGTATAAAATAATGAAGTATTAACTTGTCTTACACTAAAGGAAAGGGCTGCACGGACATCACTTACAATGTCCGTGCAGCCCTTGCTGCCCAATAGTCGTTCCATGCAATTGCTCTGTAAACAAGTGCCAGTGTAGCAGATCGGTGCTTGTTTACCGTTTATGATGGGGCCGTGTAATAGGACTCTTACAAATGTTAAGGGGCCCTGTTACAGAATCTGCACAGAGGGGCCCCAGGATTTGCTATAATGCGCGCACACACAATATATACCACATAATAGAGGCATTATTAAAATGAAGTTTTTCTCTAACTTTTCCACCTTGTTTATCTAAATTCCCAAATATGTTTGAAGTTGTTAGCTGTTCGGCTACAACCTTGTACTCGTGCTCCGTTACATTCCCTGGGATTGCAGTTGCCGGGCTTGATCTTAAAGCATTATTTATTCCTTCATGCACTGGGACAATTCAGAGTTTAGCTCTCATAAATATTGTATATGTGTTCTTAAATCAGAGCCGCATCTGGGTAACGTAAAGCTAATTGCGCTCATTAATGTCTCTCCTCTAATCTTCTCATTATGAAATATTACGACTGCCGCGTTTCCTCCGGGGCGCAGAGATTTTGTGATTTAGGGCCTGGCGCTTTTTTTTTTTCTTCATATTGTCATCATATTACTCATTTTAATAACTTCCTTCGCTCATTGGTAAATAGATTAGTGAAGTCTTTTCTGGGTAAAACTCCTTAGGCCAGGATCAAGCTATAGAAAAAATAACCATTTCATTGGTGGGCAGCAAATAAAACTTCCATAGACTTCAAAAGAGAAAACATATAGATGTATGCAACACCCCATAGACTAATATAACATTTCAGCATGTGGGAATGTTTGTTTTGAGAAACTTTGTTTTTAAAGCGACTCTTCACCCACAATCTGACCCCCCCCCCCCCTAAACCAGTCATACCTTCGGATAGCTGCCTTTAATCCAAGATCTGTCCTGGGGTCCGTTCGGCAGGTGATGCAGTTATTGTCTTAAAAAACAACTTTTAAACTTGCAGCCTGTGCCCAACGGGTGTGGCTTAGAGTATCTGTGCCCTAACTTTGCACCACCCCTCCGTCCCTCCGTTAAGGCAAACTCAAATCCACATCGTAGAGAGAGAAAATGAGAGCACTCACCCGTTGCTTGACTTCTTTATTCACATCTCGTTACATGTAGTCATAACTGTTTGGCGTGCACTCGCAGGTGAGGACGCCAACCCCCTCCACAGACTCGTGACATCTGTTTCGCACGTCACAAAAGTGATTCTACTGACCGTCAGTAGAAGCGGTCTGTGACGTGCGAAACAGCTGTCATGTGTCTGTTTAGGGGGTTGACGTGCAAGCCAAACAGTTATGGCTGCATGTAACAAGATGTGAATAAAGAAGTCCAGCAACGGGTGAGTGCCCTCATTTTCTTTCTCTATGTTGTGGATACCTATGAATGATGCTACTTGCTGATATTCATCAGACGTTGTTTGGGTTTGTCATTTATAAAAATTAGTTTGCCCATTTTACACTGGCTGACAATTAGGAAACTGCTAAGAAATGGTATGGAACAAGAATTGTCAACTTGTTGTTAGGCTTAGTGGCTAGAGTGAAAACCCTTATTTTTCCCTATGTTGTCCTTAACTCCGCGTTTTGGATAGGAATGGATGAGAAATGTTAATCAAAGCATTACCTTGACACGAGTAGAAGTGAAGTGCTTTGTTCCTGTCAGGATTCTGGGAGAAGTTTCCCAGGACTAGATCCACCTTTTCCTAGCACCTGGGAAGGATCGGTGCAGAGCAGACTTCAAAGCCCCAAAACCTGATGAGCAGAATCCTTACAGGAACGAAGCGCTTCGCTTTGTCCCTATGTAGATTTGCTCATCTCTAGCTGTGAGCTCCTAAACGATTTAAATCTCCACACTACTGTACTGACATGGCTGTGTCAGTACAGTAGCATGATGACTTAAAGGCGTATTCCCCCCAAGAGCTAAAAAAATGAAATGCTCCCAAACCTAGCTGGTCTTACTCACCAAGTCCCCCTGAGCAATCGTCGCACTGGGGGAGGGGGGGGGGGGCTGCACTGACCGGGTGAGCTGCGGCCGGTAGGGATCAGCTGCAGAGCCCGGTGATTGTGTGCCCGGGAGGTGGTGCGCTGTATGGACGACCACGGGGAGATCACGGTTGGGGGGCAGGGGAAGTTGGGTGATAGTGGCCGGCCACTGGGAGATCACAGGGCGGATGCTCACGGTCAGCTAACCGGGAGACTTCGTCCGTCCGTTCTCAAAGCTAAGAGACGGCAGTGAATTTCCAATGACTAGATATTAATATTCTAGCATCCGTCAGAAAGTATTTGCAAAACCAGAAGTGCAACGAGCCATTCTACTGTATGTGCCGCGCTGAAACTGCTGCATTATTGGGCTATGTTCCGATGGAACATCAGTGAAATCAAAAGGTTTATTGAGAGCTTCCAGTCTGAAATTTATCAGAGTACCTTTGGGACTGACATTCTTATGCATTGTGCTGACTTATGTGTATATATCCTGATTAGAGATTAGCGAACCGGGTTCGAGTTGATCCGAACCCAAACGTTCGGTATTTGATTAGCTGGGGCTGCTGAACTTGGATAAAGCTCTAAGGTTGTCTGGAAAACATGGCTACAGCCAATGACTATATCCATGTTTTCCACATAGCCTTAGGGCTTTATCCAAGTTCAGCAGCCACTGCTCGAGGTTTGCTCATCTCTAATCCTGATCCGATGGGGTCGCTTGAAATACGGACTCGTGCACGTTCGTAGCCATAGGGCCCTGAACTCCTGCTCACTGTGGAATTCACTGATGATCCGGCAGTGGCCCTCAAACCAGGTGAATAGAGATGAGCGAACCTGGAGCATGCTCGAGTCCATCTGAACTTGAGCGTTCAGCATTTGATTAGCGGTGGCTGCTAAGGTTGGATAAAGCCCTAAGGTTATGTGGAAAACATGGATATAGTCATTGGCTGTATCCATGTTTTCCAGACAACCTTAGAGCTTTATCCAACTTCAGCAGCCCCAGCTAATTATATGCCGAACGCTCTGGTTTGGATGAACTCCAGCATGCTCGAGGTTCGCTCATCTCTACAGGTGCACTTTGAGATTTTATGGAAGAGCTGTCTGGACCGTGTCTGAGTCCAGTGATAGACTGAGTATTCCGAACCAGATTCATAGCTGATATTATGCTGTGCGCCATAGTTTGAGCTCATACTTTTTCTAGCTTCCCATGTTTACGCACAGTATTTTGGACCCTTTTTTGAGCTGTAAATGTAAAACAGCTGAAAAAATGTATCAAACCTGAAAGATTGGGGAACGTATATTGGTATCGGCATAAAAGAATTTTGTCATCCTCCTTTTGCCATGGCTTATTAACAAATAAAAAAATTAAAAGGCCTTCAGCCAGTCTTCCTTCGAAGATTAAGAGGTAAATTCGCCAGTGTTGCATATACGATGAATATTCTGCCGACAGTCACCGCAGATGTCTACATTCCTTCTTATTGTGTTATTGAAACATTTAAGTGTGTCATTGTCCTCTTTTGACAGGAGACTAAGCAACGCTTTACTTTTTTTTTTTCCTATCTTCGTTAAATTTGCCAAACATCAGGAAAAAAAGGAAAAAATAATTAAAAAAAACTAAATACATTTACACTCGTCGAAATTCCTCATTTCGTCTTTTCAAAAGTTTTAAGGACTATTTAATAAGCATTCTATGCGGACCCTTAATAAATCCCACAAGTACGAATGTGCTGATCGGGAGGGTTTTACATTTCTTAAATTATTTTTTTTCTTGACAATTATATATTGAAAACAAATTGTGAAAATCCTGAGCAGCGAAGCATGAAGAGACCTGTTGATTGATAATGCAGATTTTTCCCTGTTCCAATTTGTGTAGCTTTATTTCTTCTTTTCATTAGGGAGGAATATGAATGGGTTTAGGTATTTTTGAGCCACAAAAATCAACATTTGTCTGTATTCCTTTGGGATTTCTAAAGTCTATATATTGCACTTTGGGAACTCAGTGTTGTCCTCAGATTCACTTTGTGTTTGGATTCAGTTTATTCCCTTCAGAGTTTAATTCCGGTTTTGTATGGAGGTTTTATTTCCACAGGGGAAAAACAAAAGCAGCGCTTTTTAAAAAAAAAATTTATTATCGTAAATGTTTACTCACAGATAATGCCGTCTCTCATAATAACGCCTCTTTGGATGAGGGTTTTTGTAAATATGGTGAATTTTTTGTTGCAGAGCTTAGAAAAATAAAAAATACCGGAGCAAATTTGTCAGCTTGTTGGGTCGTTTTGCTATAAAAAAAAAAAAAATTGGCTGCACATCTTCTGGTATTTTAGGGATTGTGAGCCATGGACTCAGAACAGCAAATGTCCACACAAAGGATCCAGTGATCCCCCTTGTGGCCCTCTCTGTGATACTCGAGTAGTAGAAGTAAAGTCTATGCAAACAATGCTTGCAGCACGTTTTCAGCCCGCCTAATAGGACCCGAAGACCTGTGCCCTTTATAACAGGTGTCCATCTTGGTGATCAGCACTTGTTCATTCAGCCTTCAGAAGGCTCAGTCAATCCATTATTCTCATCCTGTTTATTGTCTTATGTTTAAAAAGACTGTAAACTTATAAATCTGATTCATATGCAGATGGTCTAAGTGGTTTGGGCAGTTCGCCAAATCTAGTAGTTCTTTAAATTGCAAATCACCAATATACACAAATTTCTTTTTTGTCTGGACTTTTTTCTGCATCAAGGCTTCACTTCCTGGATAACATGGTGATGTCACGACCAGACTCCTAGAGCTGTGGCTGCTGGAGAGGATGATGGCAGAGGGACACAGGGCACTGGAGGGACACTGAGCATCCCACTGCCATCATCCTCTCCAGCAGCCACAGCCCGCACAGCTCTGGAGTCTTGATGCAGAAGAAAGTCCAGGCAAAAAAGAACTTTATGTGCATTTCCCGTAATAAGTGTATATTGGTGATTTGTATAACTTTTCGGGGGCAATACAATACTTTAATAAAAATTTTCGTCTGACTTCTTTAATCTTTAGACCAGGGAACGTCAAACTTGGGTCCTATAGCTGCTGCAAAATTAGCGTCAAATGACTAGGCAAACAGGATTACTGTTATCTCTACTCTGTTGCTCTCCCGAACTCATTGAAGTTAATAACCTGTGTGTTTATATGAAAATAAACTGCGTAATTACATGCAAAAATATGTCCACTAAACGCACTCTAAATCTAAAATGTTCACTCATAGGGAGGACTCAGCCGAGGGACGCCGCAGGGAGCCATTTACAACTTCAATAGCTTGCTGAGAGGTAGATAGCAACAAGGTTATAGCCAAAGTCATTGCACCTGAAGGCTCTACTTTCTAATTACCCAACTATCTTAGCATTGATTTTTCCAGTGCCGTTATGGGCCAGATCCTTTTAGATTGGGCTTAGTGCTGAGCAAAGGGCTTTAACCCTCTATGGGCATCTTATAGATCTCCTTATTTAAAGTTTCATGACATAATAGTGGCATTTAAGGGGGTTGTGTGAGGTTAGGAAAAGCATGACTGCTTTCCTTAAGATTTGGAGAGAATGAACACATAACTAGCGATCATAGTTCTTCAAAGGGTTCTGCACTGCCAAAACATTAATGACAGTTTATTAACTCTAATCTTCTAAGCTTGTGTAACTTTAGTTTGCAAGGCTAAAAAAGACACAAGTCCATCTACTCTAACCTCTTAATCTCCAAGGAAGGCATCAAAACTAGCGTGAAACTGCAGTAAGTTCTCAAAACCCTGAAGGTGCGGCTTTTGACTCCCGGTGGCTGTAGAAGATTGATATAGCTCCTCTACTCCACTCATCAGGAGTCAAATCCGAGCATTCAGGGTTTTAAGGATGAGAACTTAGGGCGCTATTACACCAACAAATTTCTTGTTAATTTATATGAAGATTTTTAGGCCAAAGCCAGGAATGGTTTTGATAAGAGGAGAGATCCCAGTCTTTCGTTTATGACCTGTTCTCTGTTTATAGTCTGTTCCTGTCTTTGGCTTTAAAAAATTGTCAGATATCTGTTGGTGTAATAGGGCCCTTATTGTAGTTCCGCTCATCTCTAATCGCAACCCCATGATATAGAAGCCAGTTTTCCTTATTTTAGGAAGAACTCATTCCTTCCTGACCACAAATGTAAATAAATCTCTGGATCAGCAATCCATCTCTAGAATCTAGTGACTATAATTTATTATATTATGCTGTAGAAAACAGTAAGCCAGGGATGCTCTATGCTTCCCTGGCTTACTGTAAGTAGTTTCTTGTGCCTGAACCAGGGAACCTGCCTACTTGGTAAAGTATGTATTGGCATCAAGAGCTGTGTTACTATACTACGTATCGCTAGCAAAGTTCAAATTCTGGTATTGTAACACTTCTAAGCACAGCATACAGAGGTTTTTTTTCTGGCAAACTGACAGACACCATAATGTAATCCCTATTAAAGTCAGTGGAGGAAATTATCTGTGATGTGATGGATCCAGCACTGCCGTTGTGTTTTTGTTTCTGTAAAAACAAAGTGTGAACAGATCTTTAATGACTCATTTACGTAAATGTCATTGGCTGTAAATCCGACCAGCCTATATTTTGCAGCGGAGGGTTATTTTCTTCTATCTGTGATGATATTCAGGCCTTTTCTTTCATTGTCTCTGTTGGCACGAAATCCACCCGTGCATACTAAACGCGGTCTTTGCCTTCTCCTTTATGACCGCGGACTGGAGCCTGGCTGGAGCTGAATAGCTTTAATTCCCTGCCCTCCTAACAATAAGCCTTGTATCTGTTTATAAAATAATGAACACACTTTTGTTTCTCTCAGCCTCGGCAATGCTCCGACTGGAGCGCCTCCATTCGCCAGCAAACCATTTGCCAAATTAATTTTATTTAATTATCTCCCAGGGCTAAGCTTGAATACGTTTTGTGTTCACTTCACCGTTTTCTCCTTCTCCCGTACGAAGTGGACTTAATATCCTTGTTAAAATCTGATTAGAAGTAAAATTGAGTTTTTTGAAGTCTGATTATCCCATGAAATGGAATTTTTAAACCTAATTAAGGGAAGATTTGCATAATTTTTTCCCCCATCTCCATTGACAAGAAAGTTAAAAATTTTTTTTTATTAATGAAATCTTCTTATACAGCCTTTGCCGGTGACAAATGAGACGCCATAGTGCTGTGTATTGCACACTTCTCCTTCCATCGCACACCTTTACACCCCCTTCACTTTCCTCAATCCTTCTTATTCATTCAAGAATTAAGCTCTAAATTATCTCTACATCTCCTTTACCCCTTTACTCCGAGGCTGAATCAATTTGGATAATTGATGTCTTTTCATATGCTCGTGGTATACAGCAGAGCGCTTCCTCAGATATTCATAGTTTTCACACGTATATATCTGTATTCCTCCAGGAGGCTGTGGGAATTAATGGCTATTTTGCCGATTGGAACAGGGAAAAAGTTTACGATTGTTCAGATTGCTGTTCTTCGTCTTCTCTTTTCCCAAGACCCAGCTAAACCTTCTGCGATTAGTCCTATGTTTTCTGCTAGGTTATATTAAAAGTAAAAGAAATGCTCTTTAAAGGCATTAGGGGTTCAGGCAATGTTGGGGATGTTAGCAATTTACCAAAAAAACAAACCAAAAGAACCCCGTAATTTCTTAAATTAAAAAAATGCTTTTTTTATTTTATGGTATAAAGATTTTTTTCTAAATTGTAATTACAAAGTTTTTTCCTCATCAAAGTGTTGTATAATATGTCGATAGAGCTTTATATTAGAGATTGACTGTTGGGTGGTTATTTATATTCTATACTGAAATGAAGTAGAAGTATAAACACAGCAAAAATTAGATGTGAACCAAAATGGATCATGATGTAATGCATGTGTAAAAAAAAAAAAAAAAAAAAAATATAATAACTTTATTATATTATATTTTTAAAGCGACTCTGTAGACACAATCTGACCCCCCCCCCAAACCACTTGTACCTTTGGATAGCTACTTTTAATCCAAGATCTCTCCTGGGGTCCGTTCGGCAGGGGATGCAGTTATTGTCCTAAAAAACAACCTTTGAACTTGCAGCCCTGTGTCAAACGGCCGTGGCCTAGATTGTGTATGCATTAGGCTGGAACAACCCCTAAGTCCCTCCTCCCCGCCCTCCTTATCATTAGGAATGCTCCAGGCAGATTTTCTACTATTCATCACCGGTGTCAGCACGGCCTATGAGCTGGATCATTAAGGCACCTGTGCAATGTTCAGACAGGAGAAAATGTTTTAGGGGCATTCCTAATGATGAAGAGGGTGGGAGGATGGACAAAGGGGTGGCGCAAGGTTAGGGCACAGATACTCTAGGCCACGGCCGTTTGACACAGGGCTGCCAGTTTAAAAGTTGTTTTTTAGGAGACATTTTGTAGACTAACAGCTCCACATATATTGCTACAAAACAGAATTTTTCAGCTTATAGTTGGGATTGGTGACCAGGGTAAAAACTGCATAATTTCTGGACTTTTCTTCCCCAGATAGTCAGGAAAAATGTTTGACCCCCAAATCACTGCCATATCTGCTGGGCGGGGGGGGGGGGGGGGTGCTAAAATATTTCTTTGTATTGTATATTCTCTTTTTTTTGTATGTGCTATGTAATTTTTTTTTCTCGTTGGAATTATAATTGAAAAATTTAGTTTAATAAAAAAAAAAGTTACACTAAGCAGAGCTGCTAGCTACTCTGTGAACTCACTCAGCGCTGCAATTTTATACTTTGTGGTCTCTGTGCAACTACATGCATTTTTCCAGCTCTGCAACTTGTCAGCTATGCTGTTCCAAACACTGCTGCCTCTGCTACATCACCTCCTGTAACCTGTGCCACCTGCTTGATCTGCAGCTCCGATTTACTGTGCTGACTCTCCTTAAACTGTCCCACCACATCTGCTTGGCCGGCCATCATTTGTACCGACAGGTGACACAGTGAGTCCTGACCTGTGGGGTGGTTGCATCATTTTCACCTTTCTGCTGCAGCAGGAGCCTCCCCCTCAGCTTTTTCTGTAGTAGGACACGAATATCAACAAGCCACATCCCATTTCATAAGCTCCACCTACCAGCCATTCGCCACTTCCCAAAAACCAAAATAAAGCAGGAAACAAATCCTTTTGCAGGATTTCAGTTTCAGGATTGTGCCAGGAATCCTGCCGATAGACAATGGGCACAGACGTCTGTCCTGTTTACGCCTATCATTTCTTTCTAGGTCCTGTGTTCCTTTAATACTGAGGCTGCTTCTGTGTATTGTAAAGGGATTTGTGTTGCTCTTTGCAGTTTTTCTGTGTCTGAAGCAAATTGAATGTCAACACTCTGCGATCTAATAAGTGTAAAAGTGTGTTATCTTGTTCCTCAGATACTATAAAGTATAGTAAAACCCCGTGATGCTTCACTCTGTATCCTGATAGCTGGACAAGCGCTGTCAGTGCTGCCTTCTGGGCGTACATGTTATTGAGCAGCAAAATTGTCCAAACTCTGGAGATTACATCCGACGCCATTCCTCGGGCTCTCATCCTCCTGTGTAAATTTATCAAACCATCCAGACAATGCATCTTCCCTGATCAAATGTGCCATCTCAAGGAAAAACATCCTTCCTTCACAGCTGACTGAGCCGCTTCAGCTCCGAGATGCGTCTTTAAACAGCATGTTGTCCAAAATTGTAAATTTTCAAGCGGATATGTTTAATGTACAGATCTAATGCTGTTTTTATATTCTCCTTCTCATCTCGCAGCTCACTTTTTTTTTTTTTTTTTTTTTTTTATATTGCCGGCAACTTCAGGTTTACTAAATACTGAGGAAATTACTTTCTAAGTTTTGGAGATGGAAAAACAACTTTATTGGATTTTTTTTTTCATTTGAGGATAAAGGCTTCTGTCTGTATGAAGATCGTGCTATTCGGTAATGAAGACAAAGGGATTGAATAGTGTTTTTTGTTATAGTAGGAGTTTTTGTAAGAGGGTCTGTCCGAACTTTGTTAGCCCATCAAACTGATCAGTTGCTAAATAGGTGACCAAAAGCAACGTGCCCTAGGAATATGTCAAAAAGAGTAAGTGCTTGGTGTGTTTTCTACTGACTGTTTGGGCCACACTAGAGAGTGAAAAGTGCCCTCTAGGTCTTCACATTTTATTCCGTTCCATCATATGGAAGCCAGACTTCTGCAGTTAGAGGACACCAGGTCGTCACAGAAGTGTGATCTCAGTGTGGGTAGCGGCTTGCCGCCAAGGACCAGACAGTGCCAGTGACAGAATAAACCTAGTATACTGGATTTTCAACTGGAGAGTCAGCACAGTACTTGGAATAAAATGCCCGCATTGGCACAAAGGTGCAGCATTAGGACAGGTGGCTTTAGATGCAGATCTGCCAGAGATATTTCTGGCAGATTTTTGAAGCCAAAGCCAGGAATGGGTTTCAAAATAGGAGAAATCTCAGTCTTTATTGCCTGTTTATAGTCTGTTCCTGGCTTTGGCTTAAAAATCTGTCAGATAAATCTTTGTGTTAACACACCAGAAGGCTGTCTGGCGAACATGCATATAGCCATAGGCTGTATCCATGTTTTCCAGGACTCCCTAGGGCTGCTTCCAACTTTTGCCACTACCGGTATTTAAATGCCATTAGTTCAGATTCGGACAAACCTGAACATGCTCAAGGTTCTCTCATCTCTAGTTGATAAACATCCATGTTACATAACAGAAGTGAATTTAAAAGGGATTTTCTAAGAAACATGCCTGATTGACAGGAGACTGTTCTGTGGGACACCTACCTATCATGATACCAAGGGTCCCTTGTCCTCCTGTGTGAACGTACATGTGGACAGACGCGTGCTGCTTTTCCATTCAGGTTTATGGGCCTAACAGAGATGGCCAAGAACTTTTCATCAGTAGAGGTTGCAGTCTTTGGACAGGTGGTGAGTTTCTAATTGAAGACTGATGAAACCCCTCACACACACTTATCACCTACCCTGCTGATAGATGATGAGTCTTGTTTGTGGGAATACACATCCATTCCATCCATACTGGCAAGCGTCCAGTGGGTGTTGCCTTATCAGGAAAGTTTCCGGACTTCTTTTTGCTAAGCCCTCTCTTTTTGTACTGCGTGACTGCTCTGGCAGCCTCAGCGATAGGATGCCTGTACAGATGAGCGAACCGGGTTCGAGTCGATCCGAACCCGAACGTTCGGTATTTGATCAGCGGGGGCTGCTGAACTTGGATAAAGCTCTTCGGTTGTCTGGAAAACATGGATACAGCCAATGACTATATCCATGATTTCCACATAGCCTTAGGGCTTTATCCAAGTTCAGCAGCCACCGCTAATCAAATGCCGAACGATCGGGTTTGGACCGACTCGAGCATGCTCCAGGTTCGTTCATCTCTAGATGCCTGTTATTGAGCAGTAGTCACCAGTCTGTAGCTCTCCATCTACATTATTTCCATCCATTGCAAAATCATGATTCCCAGCCTACATAGTTCTGCAGAGGAACCTAAGAGCCATCATTGAAGACCAAAGAGGAGTGTTTGGGAAACAGCACCACACTCTTGTGTCTGTTCTTTTTAAAGTAGCTGACCTGCAATACTACCTTTGACCCATGACCTTTGCATGCATGGGGCGCTATTTCTGGTAGAAAGCAGCTTGGTTTTTCTAGTTTTAGAAACCTCTTTAATCGATCACACAAATATGGACAGATGCACCTGCACTCATTTTACTTACATATACACCACCCATTAGCCAACTTGAAAAAGAGATTCTGCTTTTAATCTTTCTAAGAGTTCCTGGCGGACTAATAATGGTTTTAGCCGCGTAGCTTGGACGTCTCCTGACGAGGGATCGGGGGCCAATTTTTTAGAGGCAATACATGTACCATTTAATAAATGACTGTGCTGGGTATTAGAGCTGGAGGTAAAAGTACGCTGCATCCAAAAATTCTGCACAGAAAACACACACGGGGGAGGCGCGCACTAAACCATCTGGTCCGGTCGGTATGTTCTCCGGAAGTAAAGCAACAGAAATGATTGTCTTCTACCAGGAGGGAGACATTTGTCAGTCAAGGAGACATTTTGTAGATTAACAGCTCCACATAAATTGCTTTCATATTGTTCCTTTTGCAAACATACAAGGTAGGAATAACATTTTAAATCTTTTATTGAAACAAGATCTCCCAAGTATTGATCCCTTTAGGACAGTGATGGCTAACCTGGACACTCCAGCTGTTGCAAAGCTACAACTCCCATCATGCCTGGGCAGCCAAAGCCATATCTTTGGTTGTTCAGGCATGATAGGAATTGTAGTTTTGCAACAGCTGGAGTGTCAAGGTTAGCCATCACTACTTTAGGACTAGGTCTTTAGTACAGTACAGGGGTCCAAATGGGCACAGTTGTATATATTAGGCGGCTCCCTCGCCTGACTTCTTGGACAGGTGAGCTTCATTTGGAAGAAATTGGATTGTAGGGATCTGTCATCTGGCTCATCCTACTGCTGCTGGTACTGCAGAGAGCCTTAGGGTTTATTCCCATGCTCCGTTTTTTGCTGACCCTATGGACAGGGGAGCCCTGTAGTTGGAGTGTTTCCCCAAACCAGCATGATGTATAAATATCATGCAGGGAATGGGGAAACTGTTGGAATTTCTGCGGCACTGTAATGATTGAGCCGCAGCAGTTCAAACTGTTTCCCTGCTCCAGGCATGATATTGATAAATCATGCAGAGCGAGCGAAACACTTTAACTACAGCGCTTCCCTATCTGTAGGGTCTACAAAATGGAATAATGGTCTGCACATGGGAATAAGCCCTTAGGGTACAAACACACACGGCTTATACGCTGCGTATTTACTGCTACAATACGCAGCAGATTAGATCTAAATAACTGAACACTGTATCAAATCTGCTGCGTATCTGCTGTGTGTGTTTGTACCCTCATACAGAACTTTCCATTCAGTAGATGGAATTGCAATTTTTGTTTTTGTGTTGGATGCCCAAATACACAAGTTCAAGTTTCATTTAACTGTTATGGTGGTTTTACACGGAGCGATAATTCGCCCAATCGCACAATTAACGATTTTGAATGAACAATTTTTTTTTTATAACGATCGGCGTTTACACGGAACGATACATCGTACGGAATATTCGTTTTGCGATCGCTTAAGCCTATCTCACACATGGGGGAAATCGTTGTAGGACTGCTTACACTGAACGATCTGCGATTTTTTTGCAAACGATCAACGACAATTTGAGAACTTGTTGAAAGATCAAAATGAACGATTTTTCGTTCGTCGCTTGATCGTTCGCTGCGTTTACACGTACGATTATCGTTCGAATTCGACCGTTATCGTGCAAATTCGAACGATACATCGTTCCGTGTAAAACCACCATTAGATAGCAGATCAGACAAAGAGAAACCTTAGAGATTGACAAGGTAGGGGTCCATTTACACAGAGAGATTATCTGACAAAGATTTAAAGCCAGAAACAGAATATAAACAGAGATCAGGTCATAAAGGAAAGACTGAGATTTCTCCTCCTTTCAAATCCATTCCTGGCTTTGGCTTCAAATCTTTGGTAGACAATCTGTCAGATAATCTCTCAGTGTAAATGGACCCTAGCTATTTAGCTTGAGCTCCTTTTTAACAGCATTTAGTAATATGTTTTACTAAAAATCTCCAGTCTTCCAGTACTTATCTGCTGCTGTATGTCCTGCAGGGAATGGTGTTGGGTCCAAAACATTAGCAAATGCCCATAGAAAAACTCTCCTGCTC
The DNA here is from genome assembly GCF_027789765.1 of Dendropsophus ebraccatus. Classification (NCBI taxonomy): domain Eukaryota; kingdom Metazoa; phylum Chordata; class Amphibia; order Anura; family Hylidae; genus Dendropsophus; species Dendropsophus ebraccatus. The sequence goes on along the minus strand of NC_091462.1, from coordinate 96,249,173 downwards.
TGGATAGTTCTTGTCTCAGAAAGGGGTAGCAGCAGAGAGCATTGTGTCAGATTGAAAAGAATACACCACTTCCTGCAGGACATACAGCAGCTCATAAGTACAGATTTTTAAATAGGAGTAAATTAGAAATCTATATAACTATATGACACCAGTTGATTTGAAAGATAAATATTTTCGCCAGAGTACCCCTTTTAAGTTTTTAAACAACAAAAAAATCCCATAATCCTCCAGGAGGAGCTTAGGATATGTTTATGAAATGAATTTCTTATGGTAAAATATGTAACAAATCAGTTTTATATGTCATGGATTAGCTGTGAAAGAAGAAATTCTTCCCATATGGACTCCAGCACAAAATCCCATTGAAAGCTATGGGAGGTGGATTTCACACAATTTAACATGAAATATGCGTTCAAATTAGTGTGAAAATTGCTCTGTGTGAACATAGCCCTTATATTCAGATTATGTGTGCAATAGGCAATATGTTGGTCGTTTAGGCTTATATCTATGCAGCGAAATATGAAGAGCCGCCACTTGTGATCTTACATTGGACAAGACCCCCAACTCAAGGAGATGAATAAAATAAAACATAAACAAGTAAAAATAATAAAAAGAGAAAAAAAACCCCAACAAATTAGCCTGACTGTAGGAAGTCGGTTTTCATGTCTCTCCTCCGAATTTGTGAAGTGTGAGATTTCAAAGAGCGCCAACGTGGGTTCCCTTGGGTTGTCACATTTTTCTAATTGGAGATATGATTTCTTTGATGTCATTTATAATGTATAATGTTTCAAGGCAGTGAGAGAGCGCACATGTATATCACTATGCATATATGTATGTACAGTAAAAGAACTTTCATCTGGCATTAATAGAACTCTCGCTGCTTTTGGATTATCAAAAATTCTGGATTATCAAAATGCCATAGAGAAGTGAATCGAGGTTAACTGCGAGGATAAAGAAACTGTAGGGGCAGAAATAAAATGCTAATGTAAACTATTTAGAGGATTGGTCATCTCTGCTCATTGTTTTCGCTTCACTGTGCTAGAATATTAGAATTTTCTTGCTATTGTATGCTAGATAAAAGGATCGTCCCACAGCATGTGTGTTTGTGTGTATATATGTGTGTGTGTGTGTGTATGTATGTATATATATATATATATATATATATATATATATATATATATATATATATATAATATATTAGAGAGAGAGAGAGACATTGCTGTTTATTTCTTTGTAGAATGGCTACCATGCAATAAAGGTCTACATGATGATCATAAATGGGGGTGATTTGTTATTGGGGTGCTGTAGATGCAATAATCACACATTCTTATTTTTTCAGGTCTTTTTCACACGTCCCGTACTCCTTGGACCCGTAATTTCTGCATTCGAGTTATTGCACTTTGTTGTCTATTGGGCTATTCACACGATCAGTAGATTACAATGATGCAAACCAATCCTGAAAATAAAAGACACGTCCTAGTGCGGACCCAGAAATTTTTACAGATCCTTTCATAGAAATCAATGGTATCTGCTAATTTTTACAGATTGTAACCTGTTTGGCATCCGTATTTCCGTAAAAAAAGTATGGATGAATTATAATTGACTTGTTGGGGAAAAAAAAAAGGATTTACAGAATACGGATGCACTACATATGCCCAATCCATAATTTTGCCAATTGCTTTGAAAAAGTCAGTGAGCTACTGACGAAACATGTTAGTATAGGCAATATAAGTTTTAGATATGTTAGTGGGGACTCCGGGTAAACGCGTATACAAAATCGCGTAATGAGCCTATTAACAATGTGGCTCCTTTAGTACTAGGTAGACAGTAGTCACAGTACGTTATACTGACCCAAGACATCCGCGAGCGGTCTTAACTTGGAGGTGTGTATTGAGGTTATCACCTCCAAGTGTGTTCAGTACAGTCGATAGAACGCAAAGTTCATTAACTTGGTGCCCAAGGCCAGGACACCTCTATTGGACCGCACAACGTTGTAAGAGATAGGTGGGACACGCACCCCGTAGTAGAACCCCACAACATTTTTAATCACTTTTGCACTGTTGTTTATGTATGTAGGTGTTTATGGGACTTAATTTTAACTGTTACAATAATAAAAGTTATATTTTAGCCACCAAGTAAATTGAGGTACATCGAGACGTAAGTCTCTTAGTATAAAAACAATCCATAATTTTTAGCGGATTGTACGGGTGGAATACTGAAAAATACTGAACGTGTGCATAAGGCCTTAGTGGGCTAATGCAGGCCAAGGTTACTGTTCATTTATTCCCATAATCTATGGCATATTTACTATAAGGTTTGAAGAGCTTATCTAGAGATCAGAAAAGGTCCAACCTCTTCTGCTCTCCAGCGCTCTACTTTCTCCTCCTGCCCATCTGTGCTGATAACTTCGGCTGATGAGTGGGGGTTGGGAGCACTCAATGATCAGCCCATTGTAATCCAAGGGTTGTCACAGGTGTGAGCCAGTAATGGGTTGCAGGTGCACTCCATACAATAAACTCATCTGAGAGTGGTCCTAGAAAATGTATTAGTTTTGACAGATGAGGTAAATGGGTGCACAGTGAGGTTGTCACATTCTGGTTTTATCTTCTACCTTTATCTACACGAAGTAACAATGTATGAAATCATCAGAAGTGAGAGAATCCTGGTTTATTTCCAGGTCAGGACGATTTCCTGAAGAAAGTTTAGGTACGTCTTGTGTGTGGTGTTTGGGCACAGATGGAGCATTATTAGAGATGAGCAAACCTAAAGCATGCTAGAGTCCATCCGAACCCGATCATTCGGTATTTGATTAGCGGGGGCTGCTGAAGTTGGATAAAAGTCTAAGGTTGTCTGGAAAACATGGATACAGCCAATGACTATATCCATGTTTTCTCATATGTCATCATAGATACTCAGTTAGTTTTCATATAATTCATCAAAAATGAAAAAAATGTGAAAAATGAAAACTTCTTGCTGAAACAAGTGAAATTTATTTACAGTGTATAGTACTGCGAAGATAAATATGCACCCTTCGGTGCTGCACTGTACCCTAGTGTGAATAGTGACACGGCCCGCAGGGCTGGTATATGTACAGTCTCTCACAGTGGAAGGACAACAGGTCCCATGCTGCTCATTCTTAGGCCGATGATAATAAGTCCGAATCGCACAGCTATATGATGCAGGGTTTACCGTGATTCAGTAGTCCTTTGGTAGTAGTTATTACCAGTCCTAAGGCCAGTCCAAGACTCCTTAGACTCAACGCGTTTCCTGCGGTTAGCATTCATCAGGAGCGATGTAGATGGAGTGTAGTCATATTATATCTCTATGGCTCTGATAACGGCCGTAGACACATGCCCGCGGCACAGATTTAAATGCTATGCACGCCTCTTACCCGCCCCGCTCATACGTCACAGACTTCCGGGTTACCCCGGTCACGTGTTCATGGCGTCATAGTATGCAGAGTTAGAGGGTGTGCTCTAGCTGATGATGTGTGACAGGGATCGTGGGGAGCTCCGCCCCGTTCCCGGCTTCATTGATACACCATAGTCCACTATGCCACATTTTATCTAAATGTCCCGCGCCACATTTATCATGATTTACGCCATCATGATCGAAATCTAGGTGTAAATGCAGGTGTAGATTTCATACGCCGGGCGCAGGTTTGGGCGCCTGGCCAGCTGTATTCACTAAGAGGTGCACGTCTCTTCATATATCCCCCCCCCATTGTTTGGGGGGATTTTGTGTAGGTGACTGACTATGATGAATTCATGTAAAGCAACTTTTTGGTGACTGTAAGGGCCGTATTACACGGCCAGATCACTAATGTGAATGAGCGTCAATCTGCGCTCGCTTACTGAGCCTATTGCACTGGTTTAAAATCAGGAAGCAAGGGCTGCATGGACATCATTAGCTTTATTTAGTAAATAAAGTATGTATGTTACCTTTCCACGTTTCCCAGTTTTCTTCTCGTTTCCATCAGCTTATCGTAGCTGCCACTGGAACTTGAAAGACCAGTATAGAAGCTTTAGCTGCAGAAGCGAGAAGAACACCGGGGAGCCGAGATAGTTTTGTATAAAGTTTTCTATTTATTTTTTTTCAGTCATCAGTTGCTATTACACGGAGCGTTTTCAGTTGGCGGGCGATGATTTTTAGGCAGGACCAAAAGACACAATCTTTGTCGTCGTTGTCTTTGTTACACGGGGCAATGATCTGCCGAATCGGCTCGATTTGGCACATTATCGTTTTGTGTTATAGGGTCCTAAGTTGTGCAAATCTGGAATGATATGAGGTGTCACCTGGCACAGATGTCTTCTCTTTGTTACCAGTCTATCATTAGTCTTAATGATTTTCCAAGAGCCGGACTTGTTCCTGTAGCTGAGCAGCTGCCGTCATGTTACTGTCCACTTTTAATTTAATATATCCGTATACCGGAGGAAAATTGCTATTTTCAAATTTTCATTAATACTTTTTTCTTTTCTTTTTTTTCCTTTTCCCCCTCCCAGGACTCCAGATGATCTCTCCAGACAGATACTTGCCATTCAGCAGCGGGAGATTAAGCTGAAGGAAGAAAACCTCAGCATTACTAACAGGTAGGGGACTGATTAATTCCGTTTCATATTATAACTTGCAGACTGTAATTTATTATAAAGTTTCTCCATTCCACAAGGATGATAATTTAAACCCCCTTCATGGGTGCGTCTGATTCGTGGGTGTACTACTGAAATTGCTAACATTTTAAAGGTGATACTAGATAGGGTTATATGTACTCCCAGTTACGGTAAACCTATTTATTACAGCCTTGCCTGCTTATACAGCACCATTAGATGTAAGAATTTACTTTGTCTATTACTAAGTGAAAACTTTTGACTTGACCTAGAGACTTCAAAAGTTTTGATGGGTGGTAGGTTTGGGTTTTTAGACCCCCATCAACCATTAAGGTACCCATTAGTATGCTCAAGTTACATTCATTTCTAGAGTCCATTCATTCAGCATTAAAATGCCGGTGGCTGAAGTTGTATACAGCTTTAGGAGTCCAGGAAAACATAGATACCGACATAGGCTATATTCATGTATTTCCGCACTCCCTAGGGCTTTATCCAACTTTTTCAGCCACCAGTGTTTAAATGCATAGTCCCCATTCACTATAGACTTTAGCTGGCTGTACCCACTTGAACCAGGTTCACACAATCTAAAGTTTGTGGGGCTCTCTTGAACAACCACCGACAAATGATGCCGAAGGACACGGGTCGGGTGTAATAGAAAATCACTGTCTAACCCCTTCGTTCAAGGAGAAATAAGCAGCATTGAGATCTCTCTCACCGTGGTTTACCCAGTCCCCCTCCCATAGAGAAAATGGCCAGCCGTGTATGGCCACCTTTAGAGCTTCACTCCCCAACTTGCTGCTCTTTCTGTCTTGTTGCAAGAGACAATGTCCACTTTAGAGACCATTTCTCCCAGGGTGAGAAGCTTAGCTGAATGGATTTTAAGGATTCTATTGCCATATTTTAGCAGTAAAAGAAATATTAGGCAACATACAAAGCAGAAATTCTGAGGTGGCCTTGGATTTCTTTCATGTTTTTGCTGGGTTTTGGACAGAGGTTAGCCCCGTTCAGTGGAGGTAATAGACTTCCTGCATTTCTGATTCTTCGCCTTCAAGGGATGCATTAGAATAATCCACACACAAAGAAGTCCAAATGGTCAACAGTTCTCCCATAAGAAGCATATGGAATATCGTTCCGTCACATTGAAAAACTCAACATACAGTTTTTACGTGTAATTCAGCCTACAATATGTGCTATGTACATACATGCTGATAGTGATAGCTCCTTTGTTCTCTGTGAGCCATGGTCCGTTCTGCTGTCATGGCCCAATTCCCACCCATGTCCATTGACCAATCATTTCTATCCTCTGTTGATATACAATAGCACTCGAAGAGCATGTAGGGTCTTCCTCCCTCCATTTCCAGCACGCTCAGACGTGTGTCTGATGCCTCGGGGCTGAGTGGCACAGTTGGTTAAACACTTGCTGCTTCTCTTGACATTTTAACGTCTTCTGAGCCCCTGAGAATAGCAAAAATAGTTTTTGGCATTGCCATCAGCTACAGTAAAGTACACTTTAGTGCTGAAATGACTGATATTTTACATACTTGAGTCATCTTCAGTGCTTGAAGAATGAGGGGAAAAATCTGTTTGATGAGCATGTGTTTGATTTGTAAATGTCAAGTGAAGCCTCCCCCATGTTAATACATGTCCTCGCCGGAGCCTTTCATTTAGGTCATTCAGGGTGGTGCTGGCGGGAACCATACACTGGATTTGTATGTCTCTCTGCAGTGAAGAATACATTTCAGTAGATTTTGCTAAATAATTTTTGACCTTTTTTAAAGGGGTTGTCCACTTTAGAAAATGTCTTCTTGTGAGAAGAATGTCCTGTTTCTGGTCCATCAGTACCTGTAATCTTTAGGGAAACTGACCATCGAGTATGGAATCTCTGTACAGGGCAAGTGAAGTATAACACGACTTCCATGGAATTCTCCTTGAGAACAGGAGATGTCCATATAGCTGCTGTTAAACAAGACAAAAAAAACCATTGCATTTGAAGACACCAATACTAGAAACTACTTTTCACATGTGTAGAGTTGCATTGCAGGACACAAACACAGGGCAAAGGTGGCGGAATCAATGAGGAAAGTGTTCTGCCTGGAACCAGCTCTCGTGGAATCCGCATGGAATACCCACAGAATTCTCACAGAATCGACAAGGAAAATTTTCCGCCCGGAATCGGCACTTGTGGAATTCCGTGCGGAACTCTTGTGTAACTGGCCCAAACTGTGCAAGTCTTTTGGTTGTAGCTGCGTCTCATACCCTAAGTAGTTGCAGCTTGCTATACAGCATGCAGTGAGAATGTAGAATTGCGCATGACCATTGGTGTTATTTTTGGACAGACTCCTGTAGGCTGCTGATTGTCAGCGGCTCTCCATTCCAGCTTATAAAGGAGGTCTTGAGCAGGGTTCCACACTCGCTTTCAAAAGTGTAGTCTAGAGGTGCATTCCCATATAATAACGTGTTGTGCACCACTTCATGCCATGGCTTTGTGACTGATTGAGTCCGACCCCTGGGACTCCTTCCAGTACTGAGAATGAAGGGCACCCAGCGTCCCTTTAACTTTTTTTTTTTTTTTTTTTTTTCCTTGCCATGCAGGGGGACTGGAGTCACTCTCCATTGAGATAAATAAGGCTGACTGGGCCCCTTCATTTATTGGATCAGTAGGGATTCTCAGATTCTGGACCCCCAACCTAGAATAATATAATGGAATATCACTTTGATATCAAAAGTTTTCTTTAATGTAAACAACAAATAAATACATGGTTGGGCTGTTTTCACACTTCCATTAGTTATAATCCATTAGGAGTCCATTATTATATTATCTTAGCATGCTGTGCTGTTCTGTCCAGAAAACAATGTATATAAACCCTATGGGGCCTATTTTCGCACAGCTGCTGTTTGTTGCAGTGCAGGTAAGTGCCATCCATTTGAAATCGTAGCAGGAGACAGATTTTTGATGCACCACAGATTTCCTATATCCTGTGCACACAATGCCAAACCCTTAAAGGGAACCTGTCACAATGAAGTTGCAGTCTTACCTGCAGCTGCAGACATTGTTATAGGGCAGATTAATATATAGTTTGATGGGAAAAGTTTTAGGATTCCTTGTGTTTTATTCAAGGAAATCCTTAGTCATTCTGGGCTAAGTAGTCAAGTGGACGGGCCTACTCTGAGACTGACAGCTGTCAGTGTGTTTGCATGTAGAGCAGAGATAGGGAACCTTCAGCCCTCAAGCTGGAGCTAAAGTTTTGGCTGTCCAGGCGTGATGGGAATTTTAGTTTTGCAACAGCTGGAGGTTCCCCATCCCTGATGTAGAGAGAGCTTTCAATTACTTTAGGATGACCCCCTTAACTACTACCAAATAGTCAAGTGAGTGACAGCTCTCTGCATGCAGAATTATATGCATAGATGTCAGTCTATGAGTAAGACCGCCCACTTGACTTCTCAGCTCAGGATTTACATGAATAGATGACAAGTGATCCTGGGACTTTTCCCACAAAACTACATAACAATCTGCTCAGCTCCTCCTCCTCTATAACTTGCTGCCTGCAGATCGGACTGCATCTTAAATATGGCAGAATCTCTTTAAGAAAGTCTACACGAGTATACACAATACTAGTTTCCATTAATTTACAGCCAACGGATATAGTGTAAATTAGATACAGTTGAGCAGCTTTCCACAATACAGTGATTAAGCGTTATTTACAGAAGACCGGACGGCCCCGGTAATAGATGTAACGTTGATAGTAACAAAATATGACTCTCTCTCCATAGTTTTACTTTAGTAAAGTTGTCTGCATTAGCGGCTAAGCATCTGATGGATATGGCTGGAGATGGAAGAATTAATTACATGGCTGAAACAGACAGGATTGGAATGGGCCCCAGTCAATTTGTTTAGCATGCCGCCTCGATGTGCTACACTCTCCGTAAGCAGCGTTTCTGGCTGAGACACGATCAGGCTTCATTAATATGAATTCCCCCGCTTCTTACAGCGCAGAGGAACGCTCCATGAATCTGATCTCAGATTGATTTCTATGAAATCTAAAAAGACATTTTTTGCCAAGACTTTGCTGCAGCAATGATGAGCAAATAAGGACTCTTTCAATAGTATTTTTTCCAATGATAGAGATGTTATAGGTAACTTTTCATCTGTATTTTGTATAAACAGTATCATGTTTTTTTTTTTTTTTTTTTCTTCTGCTAGCCTTATCTCTAATTGTCAGTTGTTCCTGAGTTAGCGTATGGAGCCAAACTCAACCCATGATGCTTTCCATTAACTGTACAACCTAAGAAGCAGTAGTAGCATGGAGGATGTTATGGAGTGTGGGGGAGGGCGACACTTACTAGAACTTTCAATACTTTTTTGGTGTGTCAGCCATTCTCTTACTGCACCCAGGTCCCTCCTACTCCCCCTTTCATTTACATTGACCTTTCATGTGTAGCAGCTGTAACCTGATCCCTCTGTGAGCTTATAATTCATGTTATTTCCACCTCTTTTAAAGATGTTCTGAATTAAATGTTGTGAATAAAAGGGGTAGTGCAGCGTTTAATATTTACTCACTAAATAACACACATTATAAAGTTATACAACTTAGTACTTAGTACAGTATAACTGTAGTGCATTATACTTATGTATTCGCTGTCGACCCCGGCCGGCATCTTAGGTCGACGATGCCATCTTCGGGAAGGCTGGACGGACCGCCGCTGCCGTCCCTCATGCCGGCCCCCCTCTGCCGCGTCATCAGCTGCTCAGCCGCGATTGGCTAAGCATAAATATGCAAATGAATAACAATAAAAATAGGTCCAAATTCTATCAGACAACTAACGATTTCTCGTTGGTCGTTTAATCGTTGTCTGCTATTACACTAAACAATTATCGTTCAAATCCGAACGCTCTAACGCTTTTATGAACGATAATCGTTCCGTGTAATAGGGCCCTAAGAGAAGAGTCTGTTAAGGGGAGAAATAAGCGCTTTTCAGTAAAAAGATATATTACAAATTTTCTTAGTGCCATTTTTTGCTATTGAAGTACTTACACATTAATATACATTCCCTATACTTTAAATTCCTCTTGTGGAGGGTACCATAAAAGAACTTGGTTTCCCGCTTTAATGTTCTGTAAGAAGAGTTGGGGATATCTGGTAGAAGACCCTTTATGATATTGTTTGCTGGTGTGAGATGCTGAGTCCATTTTGCTGCCTGAACTTTGAGTCTTTGGGGGACAGTCTGTGGTGTCATCTGCCTGCCTCTACAGCTGTAATGAATAGGTCCCTTCTAGGGATGGTCCGAACCTGCCGAGGTTTGGGTTCGTATGAACCAGAACTCTCGGCAATGATTCCCGCTGTCTTCCACCTCTGTGAAGAGGGTCGATACAGCTGGAGGACCGCCTGGAAAACTGGGATACAGCCTATGGCTATGGCTGTATCCCAGTTTTCCAGGCGGTCCTCCGGCTGTATCCACCCACTCCACGGAGCAGGCAGACAGTGGGAATCATTTCCGAGAGTTCAGGTTCGTACGAACCCGAACCTCGGCAGGTTCGGACCATCCGTAGATCTCTCCCTGCTTGGGTATAGGCAGGGGCTATCAGTGAAGAGTGGTGGGGGCAGCGAGCCTCAGTCACTTGTTAAAAAAGCATAAAAATGGTGACAGGTTCCCTTTAAGATTTAAACTTTCTATCTCTTCTCCCTTCTGGTAGGATGCCACTCCTGTTCCTCATGAACTGATCGGGATGTCCCAGCTATATAAATCGTTTTACCCTGATGTCTGCTTTAATTTAGGGAATGCCTTTTCTCAATCTGATCTAGGGGAATAATATCTGTGTGATATACCGCCATATAAATTCACTCTCGAGAGCCAACAAAGTGTTTATGTCTTAAATAAAAGAAGCCGGGATTTATATTTTATTGTGCAAAAAAAACTAAAATAAAAATAAAATAATTCTTCCTCTAAATAGCAAGGACTTGCCATAATTACGCTGCCAAGATTGTGAGATTCAAAGGCTGCTTACACAAACAGCCTTTGAAACGTTGAAATATGATTTAATTTTCCCTTTAATCTCTGTGCTGCGCTGGCAGTTCTTGTTGTGTTCACCTCATACTTATCTTTACTTGGTAAGGCTTCGTGCCATGGCGTATGGTGGGGAAAAAAAAAAAAACTCTTCAGAAGAGGGTACGGTAATTCACAGCTCTTATGAGCAAGGAGTCTTGTAAATGTCTGTTTTAAAGAAGTCGTACATTATAAATGAAGCAGTAAGGTGGTCGGGCACCTTAGATAGATGCCGATTGAATTCTCAGTAATCTAAGAGCAATTGTTCCCAAACTCCCCCCTGTATGTTTGTTTACTCGACTTCACTGAGTGTGCATGTGCGAAGGGAAATGAGCAGCTACCATACACCTCTGATGGTGGCTCTTTACCTTGAGAATAATGAGTCGCACATGTGGAAATCCAATTTCTCTTCTGGGCATTGTGTGCCATCAATGTTCTGGGCAGCCCCATAAATGTTTATGGCAACTTTACATACTTTGGTTCTATAAGATCCCATAATTTTAGAACTGACAATAAATTTGTACCAATTCAGGCCTGTAATAATTGAGCTAAAATGGGATTTGTAGGTGGATAAGTAGTACAACCATTACTTCAATATTGATGAGAAACTGTATGTGTATAGGTTTGGGGACTGTGGAAAGTTTGCAGAATGTAAGAATGTGTAGAGCATATGGCACCTTTTTGTAATGGCTGTATTATTTACAGTTGGAATAGTGGGGTCCTTCCAATATGTAACCATACGGAATGGAAGCGCCATGGCTGCAGGTACTAGTGCTGGACCAGTGAGGCATTGCTGTATGTTCCTATGATGGACTAGTGAGGCATGGCTGCTGGTGTCCAGTGCTGTTCATTCAACTCTAGCAGGATGTTCAGGTTCGTACGAACTCGAACCATTGGTATTTGACTCCCGCAGTCGTCTTGTTCCGTGGGGAAGGTGGAGACAGCCCGAGTCGCTCCTGGAAAACTATGGCCCAGGCTGTATTCCTGTTTTCCAGGCGGAACTCGGGACTGTCTCCACCTTCTCCACGGAACAGGAAGACTGCGGGAGTCAAATACCGATGGTTCGAGTTCATAAGAACCTGAACATCAGCGCTGTTCGATCATCTCTAGTCCCTGCTAGTCCAGTGGTGCATTGCATTTAGGTACCCTTGCTGAATCATTGAGTCTTGGCTATAGGTTCCCATTTTGGACCAATGGGGCATGGCTATAGGTACCCCTGCTGGACTTCTGGGCCATTGCTATACGTTCCAGTGGTGGAATAGTGGGGCCAAGTCAGTAGGCACTCATGGAACCCTAGTGCAGCCATGGGTAACAGGCCTTTGTTGCAGGTGCCCATAATAAAACAGCAGGATCATAGCTACAGGTGCCAATGTCGCAATAGTGGGGCCTCACAAAGTCAATACAAAGATAGTTATGGTAAGTTTGTAAAGACGTATTGCTTCCAACACGTTATTGAAGGTTCGTACATACAACAACTCATCTCTTGTGCAGATGTGAACTTGAGAAGACAAGCACATGAGATGAGAAGCCTCTTTGTTGCACTAAGTACTGTTCTCCTTAATAATAAGCTCATATGAAATGTCTTCTTGAATGAGATCTTAGCAACAAGCAAGCAGAGCCCATGCCGTCCTGTTACGTCCTCTTACCTGGAGTGTTTCCTCTTTAATGTCTTCATCTTTCTTCAGTATCTGGCGGAGAAGGGGGGGGCACTTGTTGTTCTCCTAAGCTTAGCTGACAAGGGTCACTGCCGATCTTACATAGACCGGTCTAATGACAATAACATCTCATCATCTTTGAGTAATGGAACAGAAAGCCATTCTTACTGGGAGGAGGAGGTGGAATTTTCCGTACAGCTTGTGGGTTATTCTTACAAGTCAGGGAACATATAAATTCTGCTATGAGAGGCGAGGTACGGAGATAATGATGGGAAGTTTTATAGAAGAGACTGTGTATGTAATGGAGGTGGCTTCATGACGGCTTTTATAGGCAGGGACCTACCTGCACTGCAGTGCTCCGGAAATTGGCCACACTCGAAAGCTGCATGTAGGTAATGAAAGAATAAGCCTAATGACTAGTCCTATTTAACCGCTGCTATTAGTCCCAGCCTTAGTCTAATCTCCCTTCTAAATGCAGAATTAATTTTCTCTAAATCTATTTTGTGTTCCTGGGTTTTCACTCCATCAGCAGAGCCCGGCGCGTAGACCGACTACTGCTTGTGCTGAGAACCAGACCTGTCCCTCCTAACATCTGTGTGTAGCACAGTCATGTAGTCACGTCTGATCTCCACGTAGAAAGAGCAGGTCATGCTTTTATAGTAAATCATTCATCTGCTTTGACTACATTGTTTCTATTGAAAAGCTATATTGTAACTTTTTAAAGGAGCTTTTGGTTTTCAAATTTAGGGCCCGTTCACACTACGGAATCAGTGCCAAAATTCCACTCAGAACCCCTGCCCACGAACTCCACACCAAAGCCTATTTCTTTCAACGGGAGGGCTCGTGCCTCTCCTCTCAAAGAATTGACATGTCAATCCTTTGAACGGAGAGGCACATAAGCCCTCCCGTTGAAATAGAGATCAGGCAGGGGTTCTGAGCAAAATTTCGGCGTCGATTCTGTAGTCTGAGCGGGCCCTAAAAAGGTCATGTACTGGACTTGTGGTTAGGATGGTTTTTAATGCAACTTTTCTAAACTTTTCTGGCACTGGCGTATTCGCCCCACCCTGTTGATGGCACATGATTGCTTGGCTGAGCATGCATTTGTATGGAGGGGGTGATGGTAATCTTTTTAAGGTCCTAGACGAAGTAAGTTTTTTGTTCTTGCTGATAAATGATTGCAAACGTGCGCTTTTGGGAACGACCTGAAATTGTTCTCCATAATACACAGAGCGAAAGACGTTAGTTACTGGCATATGAACAATCGTAATAACCAACAATGTGTACATACACTGAAAGATTAACAATGGTTTTATGGTCAGCTCAAAAGATATGATAAACGACACAGTACCAATTTTGCAATCGTTGTCTGCATAGACACGGAAAGATTGTTTAAATTTGAACAATATAACGATTTTTTGCATGTATGTTGTCCCGTGTAATAAAGCCCTTATGGTGTAATTGCACAGACAGATTATCTGACTTTTTTTTTTTTTTTTTTTTTTTTTTTTTTAAGCCAAAGCCATGGACACACTATAAACAGGGAACAGGTCATAAAGGAAAGATTGAGATTTCTCCTCTTTTCAAATCCATTTCTGGCTTTGGCTTCAAAAATCTGTCAGATGATCTGCCTGTGTAAACACACCAATAATTGTATTGAAACACATACTGCTACTCCCCAAAGGCATTCCTTAACCATTGTCTTCTTATAGCTGATCGTTCTCCTTAGCTGTTGGCCAAACTGTTATTTCACCTGACAGCTGTTCCTTCTGATGCACATGCACACTCAGCTTGGCATGAGTTTTTAAAGAGTCTGTCAGCAGGTTTATGCTGCCCTATCAAAGGGTAGCATAAACTAGTGGCGGAGTAGCTGGCCAGAAAGATGTATTACTTACATTGTTCTGTGCAGCTGATTCAGAGAGATCCCCTTGAATAATGAAGACTAGTCCAGCATATTCATGAGCACCAGCACACACAGGCCGCAGGCAGCTGATTAGCATTTGTCTATATATACTGTATATAGATAGATGGCTGTCAGTCAACATCTGAAGGGTGGAGGGAGTGGTGCAGCACAAAGTCAATTTTCCTGCATATCAGGGCAACGGCTGACTACACCGATCTGTTCAGCATTTTCGTTTAGTTTATTCTTCCCTCATTTAAGCAGCATAAACCGAACTGACAGATTTTCTTTCATGAGTAGAGAGTGGAGTAAGCTGCTGCCAGACACCACAGATGAAATCCACCATACCTGATCCTCCTCCTCTCTGCTTGGGAAGTTGCACTGTTCATATCATCTTTGGTGCCCACTAGAGGCCAAAAACAGTATTGCATGCGGATATTTAAATGAGACGTCGCCCATGTAATCCATGGATAGACCAGATGTTCCAGAGCAGGACCCAATGTTTGTTAACATTTCGGCTTCTCAGTGGTTGGGGTCCAATCCCTCTGTCATGTTCCCTGTTGAGGGCAATCTGTATTTTACAAGTTGTGTGTGTGTGTGTGTGTATATATATATATATATATATATATATATATATATATATATATATATATATATATATATATATATATATATATATATATATATATGTATAATATACACTCACCGGCCACTTTATTAGGTACACCTGTCCAACTGCACGTTACCACTTAATTTCTAATCAGCCAATCACATGGCGGCAACTCAGTGCATTTAGGCATGTAGACATGGTCAAGACAATCTCCTGCAGTTCAAACCGAGCATCAGTATGGGGAAGAAAGGTGATTTGAGGGCCTTTGAACGTGGCATGGTTGTTGGTGCCAGAAGGGCTGGTCTGAGTATTTCAGAAACTGCTGATCTACTGGGATTTTCACGCACAACCATCTCTAGGGTTTACAGAGAATGGTCCAAAAAAGGAAAAAACATCCAGTGAGCGGCAGTTCTGTGGGCGGAAATGCCTTGTTGATGCCAGAGGTCAGAGGAGAATGGGCAGACTGGTTCGAGCTGATAGAAAGGCAACAGTGACTCAAATAGCCAACCGTTACAACCAAGGTAGGCAGAAGAGCATCTCTGAACGCACAGTACGTCCAACTTTGAGGCAGATGGGCTACAGCAGCAGAAGACCACAGCGGGTGCCACTCCTTTCAGCTAAGAACAGGAAACTGAGGCTACAATTTGCACAAGCTCATCGAAATTGGACAGTAGAAGATTGGAAAAACGTTGCCTGGTCTGATGAGCCTCGATTTCTGCTGCGACATTTGGATGGGAGGGTCAGAATTTGGCGTCAACAACATGAAAGCATGGATCCATCCTGCCTTGTATCAATGGTTCAGGCTAGTGGTGGTGGTGTCATGGTGTGGGGAATATTTTCTTGGCACTCTTTGGGCCCCTTGGTACCAATTGAGCATGGTTGCAACGCCGCAGCCTACCTGAGTATTGTTGCTGACCATGTCCATCCCTTTATGACCACAATGTACCCAACATCTGATGGCTACTTTCAGCAGGATAATGCGCCATGTCATAAAGCTAGAATCATCTCAGACTGGTTTCTTGAACATGACAATGAGTTCACTGTACTCAAATGGCCTCCACAGTCACCAGATCTCAATCCAATAGAGCATCTTTGGGATGTGGTGGAACGGGAGAGTCGCATCATGGATGTGCAGCCGACAAATCTGCGGCAACTGTGTGATGCCATCATGTCCTGGACCAAAATCTCTGAGGAAGCTTCCAGCACCTTGTTGTATCTATGCCACCAAGAATTGAGGCAGTTCTGAAGGCAAAAGGGGGTCCAACCCGTTACTAGCATGGTGTACCTAATAAAGTGGCCGGTGAGTGTATATATATATATATATATATATATATATATATATATATATATATATATATATATATATATATATATATATGTATTATATATAATATATATATATATATATATATATATATAATATATATATAATATATATATATAGCGGAGTGCAGGTAAAGAGACTGTCAGTAGTAGGTTTATGCTGTCCTGCATTAACCAGTTACAGAGAAGCTCAACAGACTGATGTATCACTTATATTGTTCGGTGCTGCTGTTTCAGAAATATGTTTCTGAATAACATGGACAATAAGTAATCCTCTCCACTATGTGCATGAGCCCAGTAGTCCTGGATATTCATGAGAAGCAGAAAACTCTGCCCACAGCTGCTGTTTGGCAGTTATCTATCCATGCTGTGTATAGGCAGTTAACTGTCAAGAAGCAGCTAGGGGGAGGGATGTGACAATAATCCCATTCTCCCGCATATTAGGAGAACGAGCGAACAACATGATGTAACTGATATACCGATCTTTTCATTATTTCTGTCCTCATTAAGGGCAGCATAAATCTAGTGACGGATTCTCTCTAAACAGTTTGGTGCACGTTAGTCCCAATAAGTGCAGCATATGGCTGCCATGATGAGCTCATCCTAATGATATAATAATGAATTGTGTTCTTTAAGAGTTAGCTGACGGAGGAAGTTTTAATTCCTGTCTGCTTTTGACTGTAGCCGCCGATCTCAGATTGCCATCACTGATTCATCTACTTAATGCATATTAAATCCATTAATTAGAAGAAAATTGAATCCCGCTGTTGATGCATCTATTGAAGTGAAGTCGTTCACTGTAGGGGCTCAGATTTACTAGGATTTCATCCCCCCAAACACGTGTTTGGTAACTTTTATTAATAGAGCGTCTTCCTCCACACTGCTGTCCTCTCCTGCCATGTCTCAATAATCACAGATGAGGCTGCCAGAAAGAACGTCCTGTGTAGCCAAGCCAACCCCTTCCAAGTGTTAATCTGATGCCAAGCCATGAGCGGCCTCGTGGGAGCCAGTGTGCGTGTGATCTACATAATTCCGCTTGTGTTAGGCTAACCAGACTATGGCCAATGTTAATTTCTTGCCTCTTTTATGTTTTGCTGCCCTCCTCTATCCAGCTAATGATGGGAATCCCAATTCACTCCTGACGGCAACAAACCCTCTCATTCTAAATGCCTATATGGGGGGTGGCTATTTCCTTTTAGCCCATTGACGTACTTTATTACAAACGGAAGAAGCTTTTAATTGCTTTTTAGCTTTTGTTTAACAAGTAGACACACACATTGTACGACTTGCTGAGCTCACAGCAGTTAAGGAATGGTCGGGGCTCCTCTAAAGCTCGCTTGCTTCTTAATTACATTTCTTTCTTTTTTTTTTTTTTTAATTAAATTTCATTTGAAATATTTTATATTTGTGTAATTGTTTCCCATTGTTTAGTTACACAGAACAGAAAAGATTAAAGTGGATGTATTACCTAGATCGATTTTTTTTTTTTTTTTTTTTACTGATCAAAACTTGTTTTAGGTTTTGTAACTTTTTTTTCTTATTTCATATTCAGTTTCTGTATGTTATTATGGGGGTGACCACCTTGCTTGATATGCTTTTAACAGCAACTAGAGCAGGAATGGGAAACTTGCAGCCCTCCTGCTGTGGTAAAGAACAGTACAGTTCCCAATGTGTCTGAACAGACAAAGCTGAATTATAGAAATGCTTTACAGCAAGCCTTATGGAAACCACAGTCTGGTCCAGATCCTATTAAAATCAATGGAAGAGTATTTTGGGCATGCTGTGTGACCTGTGCTGAGCTCAAAGCTCCAATTATTGTTAATAAATGTGTTGTGTATATGCTGGTAAAAAAAAAGGAAAGAGAAAGTGCAAACAATGCTGGCACACCAATAGTATGAAATGTAAAAACTCTTTAGGGTATGTTCACACGTACCTCTACAGGTCAAGGTCCTGGCAGGTCCTGTGCACACATACTCGCATCGGTCTAAAAGACCGCTGTATGTAATGTGGCCGCCCCATTAACCCCTTCATCCGCTTCCGCTCTCTGTATACATTACCTGTCTCCCGCACGGGGTCCCGGCTTCCTGCTCTCCAGCCCAACCAATCAGTGGCTGCAGCTGGGCAACACACTGATGGGCGGGAGAGCAGGAAGCCGGGACCCCGTGGGGGAGACAGGTAACGTACAGAGAGCGGAAGAGAGATAAAAATACAGAGAGCGGGAGCGGATGAAGCGGTTAAGTGGGCGGCTGCATACGGGAGAATGTGTGCACAGGACCTGCCAGGACCTTGGTTTGTAGCAGATCTCGCTGTGAACGTACCCTTATTGGAAATACAAATAACAGCAATATGAAATCATGTATCCCACCTTAAAGATAAAAAACACTTAAAGGGAACCAGTCACCATGAAGATGCTACCTAAGCTATCAACATCATGTTATAGAGCAGAAGGAACTGAGCAGATTGATATATATATATATCTCTATGGAAAGAGATGTAGTACAAAATGTAATTATTAAATGAAATCTCTGATGTTTCCATGCTAAAGAGTCTAGTCCATAGAGTGACACCGCCCACTGGACTCCATAACACAGAATGAGGAGGGATTTTAATCAAAAAGTTACAAGTCATGGAAGACTACTATGATCGGTCGCACAATGGATCAACTCCCTGATTGCTCCCCTTATACTTGGTTACTAGTTTTTTAGTTTTCTTTCCCGGCCCTACCCCTTATCCCTTGTCCTGTCTTGCCCTGTTTTTGTGTTCTGGAATCCTTACAAGTACTTACTGGTTGTGTTATGTGCATGTCTTGGAACGTTGATTTAATTCCAACAGTTTTTGAAGTACTACAATCCCATTGTTGTGAGCTATGGCTACCTTCTACAGATCTACGATTGTGATGACCTACCATTGTTGTAGCCTCTCCTGGTTCATGTCATTTATGACCGCTCACGTTGATTATTACTTGATGTGTGTTTTATTGTAAAAATCTTTAAAAATAAACAATTAAAAAAAAAAAGTTACAAGTCATAAATAATCTTTTCCCACAGAGAGATATATCTATTTGCTCAGCTCTTCCTGCTCTTTAACATGATGGTGATAGAATACATAGCATTGTCTAGATGACATGTTCCCTTTTAAAAACTGATCCCCATGGGGTTGTATAGTATAACACTACCCAGGGCAGCATTCCCAAACAGTAACAATTACACTCTATCTAAATATCATATCATAAATCACAGTCTTCATATAGTGCGAAAGAAGCAACTAGTTCACAACATATCAAAGTGCTTGGTGCATTCAGTGCTAAAATTAGTAACTAAGGAATAGTAAAATGTTTTTTTGTCTGTGTTCTGCACTTCCTCAGGGTGTCACCTATATGTACTGGTGTCGCCTTCTGTCAGGGTTGTTCGCAAATGTAGAGATGAGCGAATCGGGTTCAAGTCCATCCAAACCCAAACGTTCGGCATTTGATTAGCTGGGGCTGCTGAACTTGGATAAAGCTCTAAGGTTGTCTGGAAAACATGGATACAGCCAATGACTATATCCATGTTTTCCACATAGCCTTAGGGCTTTATCCAACTTCAGCAGCCACAGCTAATCAAATCCTGAAAGTTCGGGTTTGGATGGACTCGAGCATGCTCCAGGTTCGCTCATCTCTAGTAGCTGTGGCTGCAAAGAAAATAAGAGGCATACTAACCTGGCTCACTTCCCTGCGGCTGCTAGTTTCCTGGCTGTCAAGTCCCTTGTGCTGTCCTCCTCTTTCTAATTCCTGTTTAGTGAAGCGCAGATCCGAATAGTGATTGGCCGAGCAGCCAGTTCCTGTCCACATGTCATGTATCAGGACAGCAGGAACCAGTAGGAAAAGGCTGGTTTCCTTATGAAAAGAATATTGTTAAAAAAAATAAATAAATTAGGCACCTATTGTGCTACTAGATTTTTCAGGCCTCATATTACATCAGTTATTTTTTCTCTTTTCCAATGTTCACAGTGTTTTTTCCTGGTGTCTCTGTTTTAAGCCGGGGCGGGGCGTCCTGTAGTATTATATTACGTAATGCTGCGTTTACACGTAACGATTATTGGCCCGATCGTACGATTAGCGATCAGCGTTTAGACGGTACGATATATCGTACGAAAATTCGCACTGCGATCGTTTAAGCCTATCTCACACATTAGTTAAATCGGCGAACGACTGTTCACACGGAACGATTTGCGAATTTTTTGCGTATGATGAATGACGATTTGCTGACCTGATGAAAGATCACGATGTACGATTTATCGTGCGTCGTTCAATCGTTCGCTGCGTTTACACGTACGATTATCGTTCCAATTCGACCGTTATCGCGTAAATTCGCACGATAATCGTTACGTGTAAACGCAGCATCATCTAAATCCATTTACTTAATCTGTTTTGTATTCTAAGGTTTCCCGAACCTGTTGCTGGTTGTAGTACCACATTTATGGCAGTAGATGGCGCCTGCAGCATGGCTATGGGCAGCATTCAGTTATTTCCGATGGTTTTGTGCTTTAACCCTTTTTAGTTTTTTTTCTATAGTCTGTGTGCCCCTGTGCTTTTATGATGCATTGTGGCTCCATTCATACACGCTTCACTCATTATAAAACCGTATATTCATCTTCCATTAGAATTTTTAGCCTTACTATTTGGTGAAAAACTTCAAACCCACACTTTAGTTTCTTCTCTATTGTTTTGGATTGAATAAAATACTTTCAGTTTCCTGTAACTTTGGTGCTGGTATACAATGCTTTCCATGGCTTTAGTTACCTGCAGATGTAGCAGAGCTGGATGTCATTTTAAACCTAGATTACTGGGTACAGTATGGGATTCAGCTCCCGGCTTTGTCTGCTTTCCTTTGCTGACTTATAGAGCTGTATTGAAGCTTCTATGATTTCTGTGTAAGTTCTTCAGCCTTACATAGCTGAACATTATAACTAAAAATGAGCAAATTTACAGTATTTATGAAGCAAATCGCATAGTTGGGCTCGGGCAGTCATCTTATCAGCCTGCTGCCTTTGAACTCCATGCCACTAGGTGCCCCTCTTCGGGTGCCTGGAAAAGCTGGATCCAATCCTGGGAACTGGGAGAGCTGAAAGACAGCTGGCTGCTGAGCCAACGATGCGATTTGCTTCCTTAATACTGTAAATGTACTCATCTCTTATAACAATATTGCTAGAAGCCGGTGTAAGGTTTAGTATCCAAAATCTCAGTGCAGTGAGGTCTACATGTGTTCACAATGAGAAGAGAGAAGAAAGCCGCTGCCAGCCACAGATTTTCACTCTAGAGCACTCTGGCAGCAGCTTATCTCCAAGAACAAAAGGATCCCACATGCCTGATCCTTCCCTTCTCCAACATCTGTCATCCAAGGGAGAGTCCGGAGCCCAGCATACTGTATACACATTAGTGGCACTGGCAATGTCCACCTGTCTGGGCAGTATATATTTCCCGTGTTGCTACCTTTGTTTGGCTGTCTTGGGGATAATTTGACCCCCAGGGGCCACCACCTTTATCGTTCCAGTGGTTATTGTGATTTGTATCCTATGTGTTTCCCTGTAATCTTGGTTGTCAGGAACTAATGAGTCTGTCATGGCACATAAGCTTCAGTTCTACTGCATTTACCTGATAGCATTCAGCACTTTAACTATGTTTTTCCTAACCAGCTTCTCATGCCATCAATCAGCCCTAAGGGATCGGTGCCTTGGTTTGTACAGACACAGGAAATTCAGCTTTTGGTGCATAAAGAGAATGTGTGTGTGTGTGTGTGTATATGTATGTGTGTGTGTATGTATGTGTGTATATATATATATATTATACGTACATACACACACACACACACACACACACACTTGGTTTAAGAGTAACTAACTTTAATTGTTTTGCAAGAAGAAAATTTTAACTAGCTCCCATAGCAGTAACCCCTCTCTCCCTGCACAGGGAGTGCTGCATTTATGTGCCCACATCTGCCCTGCTCATTCCTTCATGCTCCCTGCAGTCTCTCTCAGCCCTTTGGGTTTCCCATCCTCTCCATTTCTGCTATAATGTGCCTGCACCTACACTCAGCTATACACACTGCAGGATAGAGAAGTTTCTGTCACTGTCCTCCTGCACAGCTCTGTGATTCTCACTTCCTGATTGGTCCATGCTGAACACCCCTTTCCCCATTGCTGTCATGTGACCACACAGACCTCTGACAACAGCCCTGCTTCTCTATTCTAGCCTGTTGTACTACACTACTGCATTATGGGGATCTGCATCTCCATCCTGTATATACCAACTGCTGCTGTGTTATCAGGGTTATGCAGTCACTATACATTATACACGCTGATTGCTATACTGTACAGTAACTTATAATATCACATATTCAGCTGTTTCTAGTTGGTGTAAGAGCGATTTTGGATTACAAGCACACAGTTTATAGCAAAAGATAGTAACCCCACATTCTCTTCTCCTGTATAGACAACAAAGGGCAGTGGAGCCTTTTCCTCAAGGGCGCAGGGCCTTTCCTCTACCATCAATCTCGGGGACAAGTACTGTAGCTCCCCTTGGAAGACGGATACTGGATTGAAAACCTGAATGTCTTTACAATACGCTGATCTGATGCTTATTGATAGATCTTGACTTTTATTACCTACCAGTTTTCTTGAGTGTCCACAGTTTTTGGCAGATCATCTCCTGTTGTAAAAAGTATTCTCTTTAGTTTTTATGGTGTGACTAAAGTTTCCCATACACACTAGATTAAAGTTGGTAGAACCCACCATTCCTGCCTCTGTAGGTTGTGCGCTCCAAGATATCTAGGCTGTGTGATTTAGAGAGACCGGTGGAGGAACTGTCCTCCTATACCATATGTTACCTTGGAGGAGCAGACCATATAACATTTTTTTTTTTTTTACCTAGGTTTTCTGGTGGTTCATAAAAGCCCTCAGTGGTGCGACTTTCTGACTATCTTTCTCCCCTCTAGTACACAGTACATGCTTGTTGCGCCGAGCATGGGTGTGTATAGGGTTATCATAGGAGACAACTCTCCATATATTTATATCTAAAATATATGGCCAGCTTAAGACAGGGCAAAGCAAATGTCAGCAGTTCACTACAAAAATCTTAGAGATGCATCACTTTTTGAGCCCTGCCAGTCATCTGACTGGTACCAAAGGGTATATGAACACCTCAGGTATGTTACCTCATTCTTTTATATTTTGTCCAGAGATGGACACAACCAGCAGGGACCCCCTGCACCATAACAGTATATGAGGACCTTGTCTCCAGTAGTTCATCATGGAGCATCCTGTTATGGCTCTGTACCAATGTACCGGTAATTGTAACCTATAAAGTTTATTATCTCCTTAACATGCGATCCAATACGCAGCAGAAACCTGCTTCTAGGATGACATTGAGCCCCTATACCTTCTAATCTCCTATGGAGCTGCACATATGTCTTCCCTAATTGAATCAGTTCTGTTAGGGTCCTATTAGACGAAGCAATTTTTATCGATTTAACGATAACCAATCTCGTTTGCGATTGTTTATCATTAACCTGTAAATAGTTCACCATATTACAGAGAATAAGTCGTCAATTACGATCATTACTACGTTTACACGGAGCGATAATTCGCCCAATTGATCGTTTAACGATTTTGAAGCAACAATTTGGTTTTTAGAACAAACAGCGTTTATACGAAGTGAAAAATCGTTTAAAAAATCGTTATTGCGATCATTTAAGATTGCGGAAGCCTATCTCGTAAATCAGTGAAAGGCTGTTTACAGGAAGCGATCTGTGAATTTTTAGTGAACGAGCAGCAACGATTTTGAGAACATGTTGAAAGGTCAAAATGAACAATTTCTCGCTCATCGCTTGATCGTTCTCTGTGTTTACACGAGCCGATTATCACTCAAATGTGATCGTTATCGCGAAAATTTGAACGATTATCATTCCGTGTAAACGCACCATTGCTCAATCTGATCCCAGCAAAAGAATGAACGATGTGCAATTACACTAAACAATTAGTGAGCGAATGCAGAATTTCAGGGTCAGATCTAGATCAACAACACACACATAATTTTTTGAACATTGACTGCAATTACACAGGACGATTATCGTTTTAATTCGAACACTATAACGATTTTCCACATGATCATTCGGTATATTAGGGCCCTTAGTCTGATGATCTATTGATCATTGAGATAGTCCAGTGCTTGAGCAATTTAATAGCTTTCGAGATCCTATTGCTGACCAACCTTTTCAGAGCTGGACGACTTCTTGTTGGGTATTGCCACCATTACTTCTCTATACATAAGTGGCTAGTGAAGTATTGTAATGCCGTGGATGATCTATGTTCCTTTTTTCTGTTTGTCTGTACCGGCTTCTAAATGTATTCGACTGCAGTCAACCAAGTCTCCTTTGGTTAATGACTTTTCATACAGGGACGCTATATTTGCTGACTTTACTGTATGTAAAAAGCTTTTCTGTGAGTCTTGAGATTTTCTATTTTGTTGTCTAATAAATGTAAAGTCTACAGCGTATGCCTAAAAAAGTAAATAAAAAGTATCTTGAACTTGCAAGTTGAATTGTAATTTAAAAACGAGGAAACCAAACGTTCAAATGTGAGCATGAGGCATTTGATTATCAGTGGCTAAAAAAGTCGGTTGCAGCCGTAGGGGTCCTATTAGACAAAGCAATTTTTAACGATTAGCAATAAACGATTGCGAATGAGATTATAAATTGTTCACCATATTACACAGAACGATAGTTGTTAGTTGCGAACCTTACAACAATCGTTTACTCTACCTGATCCCAGCAAAAGAAGGAACGTTTTGGGATTACACTGAGCGATTAGTGAACAAATACGGAACTACAGCAAACGATTAACAATGATTTTAGGGTCAGATCTAAATGAACAATCAACGACACTTAAACCATTGTTGTGTGTTACATTGGTAAAACCATAAGACCGTTAAACCGGAGATTTTATGAACACGTTTATTCCATAAAACACAAAGGTACAACTAGAATGATAAATCACGTGTTAATGGAACATGATGGAGACACCAGATGTTTAAACTTTGTTACTTAGATCTTGCCCTGCTTTTGTTTGTATTCTCTTTAGACCTACAAACTACTACAATATGAAGCCCGGCGGATCCTTGCTACGGGAGCTAAGGGAAATAGCGGCCTAAACGATAAAATTGAACTTAATATGTTTATATAAATGCTTTTAGTGAACAGTGTTTTATATGATTGTTTTAAACTTTTAGTTTTTTTAATCTTTGTAGTGCCTTTAAGCACAGATATGCAACGCCTACCTCCCGTACGTCATACAAGGTATTTTACCGCTGACCTGCAGGGGATATGCAGTCTGATAAAGCACGCATGCGCGCGATACAGCTGTGACTGCAATCACTGAACGAGTGTTTGGCATCTGTGTCCGACGTGAAACTTTTACCTGCTGTGATGCAATTTTCCACCTTAGTGCCCTCATTCTATTTTTTTTTTTTTTTACTGATATGATAAATTAAAACGGTACAGTGGTACCTTGGTTTAAGAGTAACTTGGTTTAAGAGCGTTTTGGTTTAAGAGCTCACATTTTTTCAAAATTGTGACTTGGTTTAAGAGCATTGCTTTGGTTTAAGAGCTCCCTGTACTGTGGGGGAGGGGCACGGCCTGCATATCTGGGTCTACAGCTCTGTACTCTGACCCAGGAAGTCTCCCTCACCTTCCAAATCATAGCAGATCCATTTCAGGCTGGGGCTTGCATCAGGGGACAGGACTGTGGGGGTTATCACTCCATAGCTGTAACCCCTCTCTCACCGGACAGAGAGTGCTGCTATACTGTGCCCACATCTGCCCTGCTCATTCCTTCCTGCCCCCTGCAGTCATGTGACCACACAGACCTCTGACAGCAGCCCTGCTTCTCTATTCTAGCCTATTGTACTACACTACTGCATTATAGGGATCTGCAGTTTCATCCTGTATTTACAAACTGCTGCTGTTTTTCAGGTTTATGCAGTTACTATACATTATACTCCACATGCTGATTGTTATACTGTACAGTAACTTATAATATCACATATTCAGCTGTTTTTCATTGTTTGTTTTACATGTTATTTAGAATATCAAATCATTAATTTTGGGTTGTGGAACCAATTGTCTGCATTTCAATGATTTCCTATGGGAAAATTTGCTTTGGTTTAAGAGTGGATTTGGATTACAAGCATGATCCTGGAACGAATTATGCTCGTAATCCAAGGCACCACTGTATAACTATTTCTCCGCACGATAATCGTCCCCTGTAATAGGGCCCTTAGGTGCCTGGTTTTTCAGGACTCCAACTTCTCTACTTCAACCACTGCTCATCAAAGGCCGCACGCTCAGGTTTGGTCATCTCTAATGTAGAGACATAGCGATCGGAAAGTTGAAATCCAGCATACCCCATATTATACCTGAACATATCCTGTCCAAAAACGTCATCTGTTAGTAGATAGGAAGTCAACTAGTCCACCAAGAATTGGTGGGTTTGGATGGCTCGGTGTTACTGTACAGAGAGTATCTAAGGCATATTTATAATTCATGGGCCCTTGTTAGTCAAGTTTTTGTACAGTTAGGCCATAGTCTAGACATTGTAAGACCAATTGTCTGTAAAGGACTGTTTTTGGTGACCACTGGAAGTTTGTGCCGTCATTGGGTTAGAAAACTCTTATTAGATTGGTCATATCTTGCTGTTCCCCCGCTCTCCTTATTCACATCAGTTGTCCCGCTGGCTGTAACGTTCTGGAAACCAGAAAGAATGCCAATCCTGGTGAGCGACGTCTTCATTAGCCTCGGCTGTGTCATGTTGTCTGAATGGTCAATGACAGCGGCATAATCTCGCTGATAAGTGATTACTGTTTACATTATGGTAATATTCTTTGTGTAACCTTGACCTCGCTCATCAAGAACTGCACGGTGGATCCTGTGAAGCATAATGTGTTATTCTAGAGATGTCTTGTTAAAACTCCCTGATCATTCAGCAAAGACAAATAGCAGCAGATTTCTATGGTGTCACTGAAAGTCACCACAACGACCGTCTTTTTCACAGGGGGCAGGAAATGTATTGGTCCACATTTTACTATAAGCCACAATAATTTTACTGCATATTGGATGTTCCTTTTCTATAATATGTGGAAATATGTGGACTTTGGTTTAGGAAAAAATCAGGTTAATAGTAGAGGATGAGGTTGATGATGTTTTGATGATATTGCTGCTATAGTTGCCTCTGCCTCTTTCTACAGCTTGCATTTTAGTTTAGAAAAAATTTGGTTAATGGTGCAGGGGAACTCTGGTGAGGGAAAACTAGTTTGTATTAAAAAGTACAATGAAAATGTATTTATATGTCTCCATATAAAGTATTAGTATATGTGTGTGCAGTTCTGTCGCACTGGCCTCCCTTCAATCCACTCTGTCTCCTGCTCCCTCTGCTGCCCCCTCCTCTTGAGACTGAGATCATATGACCACTGTCTCACATTTAGTTTGTTTGCAGAGCACAAACTGAGGTTGCAGATGTGACAGGCGTCAGGGAGGGTAGGCATTGCCGGCCTTAGGGTAGATGGTGCCCTGTGCGAGATTTGGGTTTTGGTGCAACCCTCACCCGTATGCAGCATTATTAAAATCAGTTCTCCACATACGGTATAATGCCCTCAAAGTAGTAGTGGTGTAAGAATTATTATTAGCGAACCGGGTTCGAGTCGATCCGAACCTGAACGTTCGGTATTTGATTTGCGGGGGCTGCAGAACTTTGATAACGCTCTAAGGTTGTCTGGAAAACATGGATACAGCCAATGACTATATCCATGATTTCCACATAGCCTTAGGGCTTTATCCAAGTTCAGCAGCCAACACTAATCAAATGCCGAAAGTTCAGGTTCGGATGGACTCCAGCATGCTCGAGGTTCGCCATCTCTAATTATGTATATGTAAATATATATTGAATATAGATAATACATATAAAACACCACCCTCTTATTGGGTCTAGATTCAAGGTTGGGCCAATAAATGAAATACAAAAGCGAGTGTGAATTAAATCATGTTGTCAGAGTGGAATTTTGCCTTTTATATTTGTTATGTGAGTTGTATAAACATATAAAAGAGCAGAGAGAACTACAAAAATACAATACATTACAATGCAAATTAACATATTAAATTTCCAACAATATGAAAAACAACTGTAGTTACCACACTATGAACCCTTACACATACAGGTCTTCCATCTCCTTCAGGTCTGGTCTCCCTGTGGCCTCCTTCTCCTCTTAATGAGCCATAATGGTGCTTTTATACCATCACGCACCATTGTTTTACCCCCAACTTGAGAAAGGCCTGCTTATGTATTAGCTGGGCCAATGCGTTGCAGTAATAAACTTCTCACAAGTGAAGGGTGCAGTTATGTGATACGTGATATACAGTATACACACATGCACGCCATCAACCTGTATGAACTTTACATCTGCTCCAGTGTACAAAGGGATTCCCTTGTCCGTTGGTCCCACGTAGTGTTCCCTCTCTGGCTACAGTGTACTTGTCATGCTTTTCATAGAGTTGTGCCTATATCCTAGCACAACTCGACAAGGTGAGTGGTTCTGTTTTATACCCCTCTTTCTTTCTTTTATACCACTCTTTCTTTCCACCAATGATATCACACCAAGAAGCAGTTTAATATAGTTTATGTGCACCCCTTTCTGTCATTAAAAGAAAAGTCCGGCTAAAATTTTTATTAAAGGATTGTATTGCCCCCCAAAAGTTATACAAATCCCCAATATACACTTATTACGGGAAATGCTTATAAAGTGCTTTTTTTCCTGCACTTACTACTGTATCAAGGCTTCACTTACTGGATAACATGGTGATGTCACTTCCTGGATAACATGGTGATATCACTTCCCGGATAACATGGTGATGTCACGACCCGGCTCCCAGAGCTGTGCGGGCTGTGGCTGCTGGAGAGGATGATGGCAGAGGGACACTGAGGGACACAGGGCACTGGAGGGACACTGAGCATCCCCTTGCCATCATCCTCTCCAGCAGCCACAGCCCGCACAGCTCTGGGAGTCGGGTCGTGACATCACCATTTTATCCAGGAAGTGAAGCCTTGATGTTGTAGTCAGTGCAGGGAAAAAAAGCACTTTATAAGCATTTCCCGTAATAAGTGTATATTGGTGATTTGTATAACTTTACAATACAATACTTTAATAAAAAATTTCGCTGGACTTCTCCTTTAATGATACTGTATTTTTGTGCATCTAATGACAATCTCCATATTGGGTTTGTATACTGTGTTTATGCTTATTTCCATTTACCAGATAATGAGACCCTATACGGCTATGTTCACACATGGCGTTTAACGGGGGTCCTGAGACCGGTTTCCCTGCGCATCGGGGGCACAATAATAATAAAAACAGTATAAGTGTATTATGTGCCCTCTCCAGCTCTATTCAGTGTAAGTAGAACATATAAGTAACCAAAGGAAAGGATGTTTTATAAAATACAGCAATATCCTCTTACTTCGCTCTCGTGTACCAAGATCACGTAGGCACCAGTTACCTCTCATTGATTCTGCAGTGCAGTGTCTGTCTTTACTCAAAAACAAAGAAAAAGATAGAGGTAATAGAGAGGATGATTTAAAAAAAGTTTAGACTGACAGGAAGAATATTAGGCAAAACAGGGACTTAACTGTATCAGGAGCAATTATTCAAATCTGCATGAGATCTGTGGTAGCAGGGTTTGCCTCCAGCTACAGTCTGCAAGACCAGACATCTGTAAAGAGGAAGCCTCTGGGCAGCCTTTATTAGGAGCTTGTTGTCTGCACAGTGGTAGTGCCGCATGCATGGGCACCATGGACCCGCTGGACTAGAGGGTGCCAGGCTTTGGATGGATATTAGTGCAGGTTTGTCTTAACAAGGACTGCAACAACTCAATCTAGTAGCTGACATGAGGAGAATGAGCACAGTCCTGCTGTAGTTTATAGTAAGGGTTTGCCAACCAGTGACATTTTTTTTATTTCACCCTCTACAATACACTATCTTATGAGGAAAGATGTGGTTCCCCTAAGTATTTATGACATATTCATAAGTTTTTCAAAATGGCCTCTAGAATCTGATTTCTTGATATGGGCATCTCCCCCGATGCTTTGAGTTTCTTCAGAGATGTAACGCCACGTGCATTAAAGTGGTTTGACTATAATATATCACCAACTTAAAAAAGATAACTCGAAGCTACATGAACGTGGCCATACACGTAAGATGGCTGACGGCTGTTCCTCTCATTTTCACAGTATGTTTTTTAATAGGAAGAGTGTAATAAGCCTTTGGCGTCCCTCTGACCTGAGCCTTCATGGGCACAAAGGATCAGGCTTATCGAAATCCAACAACCCCATTCTTTACTCCCAACATCTTCTGCTGGAGGAGAGCCAGACCATTCCCATACACATACTAGAACCTCTCCTCTGTATAATCCTTTGAACGCCATGATCAACACTGATCACAGCTTTCATAGCGAGAGACTGAGGTGGAGACCCCCTTTGATCATGTTAGTAGAAATTCTTTTGATGTAACATAGTAAGGGGTGATATGGTGTGTCTGACAATCTGCCTTGTTAGGGTATAGTTAGGTGTACTGAGAGAATATTAGCTACTACAATACCATTAACACTGTTAACAAATTCCCTAATGAGAGTTAAAAAGAGAAAAATGAATAAAAAAAAAGTAAGGAAATTAGTGTAAAAAATAAAGCTGTAACAACTATCCGATGTGGACCTACTGGTTTGGCTTTTGGCCACTCCTGAAGGTTCCCTTTAGGTGGACTTAAGTATGAAAATAAAAGTTACATTTTAAGTCCAATGATCCAGAACAAACATTACAGCTGGGCCAATAAAATTAAAGTTTCAGGATAGTGTGGATACATCCCGGGGCTGTTTTAGGGAGAAGCATAGTTAAGCTGTCGTACCCTGCTTTCCCTCAAACACTTTTCCTCATCGTGGAGCACTTGCCCTAAAAAGGGTGATAGATGCTTATAGAGGGTACGTAGAGTGCATTTACACTGGCAATCTTCTTGGATTTGTCTTAGGGTTTTTGTAAGGAGAAGCAAAGTTAAAGGTGTTTTCCCAGTTGCCAAAAATTCAGTTCGGCATTGCTGCGTGGAGAGCAAGGACGGGACGCAGCGGTGCTGATCTTAATCACCTTGGCATCACTGTATCTCTCACTGACATTACTTGTCTCGAGGGACAATACAAGTTCTGGTGGCATGTGTGACCTCAGAGGAAGAACTAGAACAGAGTAAAATAGCATAAGTACTGCTCCGGCCACCCGAGTGAAGTCACAGTTGGGCCACTGCTCTCAGATCAGAGAGCAGTGGTCTGGAACCTAAGCAACAAGCTGTCAACTTGTCAATTGCTTACTTTTGCATTCTGTATCGCCTAAAAGTAGTTTGAGTGATGGGAATATCCCTTTTAAGCTATTTTATCCTGTTATATTCTTTAACATTTTCCTTGTTGTCCCCCCCCCCCCCCCCTTTTTCTAACTAATGTTGGAGGATTTGGACTTCAGGAGTTCACTAGGTCGCTACCGGTCTACATGGTCTAATATAGGTGGCAGCTGGCCTCAAGGAAAATGAGACAATAGTGTAAACCACCAAGGGGTCATGGAAGAGAATAGCTTGGGTACCAGCTGAGGTCTGGATATGCAAAGTTCTTTTATGGTGGAGAATAGGCAACAGGTCAGAGTAGGCAGCACAGGTAGCAGTCGGAAACATCCTGAGTAAAGATGATTGAACAGGGCCAAGGTTCAGGTTTGTACGAACCCGAACCATCGGCATTTGACTCCCGCTGCCTTCCCGTTCCATGGGGAAGGTGGAGACAGCCCAAGTACTGCCTGGAAAACAGGAATACAGCCTATTACCTAGGCTGTATCCCTGTTTTCCAGGGGGTACTCGGGCTGTCTCCATCTTCCTACGGAACGTGAAGGCAGCGGGAGTCAAATGCCAATAGTTCGGGTTCGTACAAACCTGAACCTCGGCCCTGTTCGATCATCTCTAATCTTGAGGTCAGACATAGGAGAAATAACATAGTACAAGGCAGCATACTGAAAGGCATGGTAGCAAATGTTTTAAAGCGATACAGAATGCAATGCTATAGGTGTGCTTCTGAAAATCCAGCAGACAGGTTCCCTTTATGTTATAAGAGAAACTTGAAGGTCAGACTAGTTCTTTCAATAACACATGTTTGGCTGAGTAGTGTTTTCTGTTGTTTTGAGACTAGACTTTAAGGTTAATATAGTGCTTCCTCCATTGTTCCCCATCGGCTCAGTGTTTTCTAAGGGCCCAGCAGCATGCTAATAGATTCCAGTCAAACAACAAATTCAGGGAAAACAAATAAAAAAAAAAGCAAATTGACAATAGTGACACACACCCTTCTTGGTTGACTTTGTATGGTTAGAGAAGTGGTGGCGGCTTTACTTATGCGTAATCTGGACGTGGCCTGGTAGCGACAAATTAAGACACGTTCCCTATTGTATCTGTAAGATGCCGTTATAGGTTTCTTTGGCTAACGCCCAACAAAAATAAGAGAGCTTCTGCATGAATGTGAATGAATTTGCTAAGTAAGAGGCAGCTTGTGGCTGATTATGGCCGGTCTAATGAATCAAGGTGTGATACCAAGGTAAGCGGAGCCTCAGATAACCTTACTCATTTTTCACTGTAATTGCTTTACCACATGAAAAATGCTTCATAAATATAAGCTCCTTCTTAAACCTTTGCAGCGTAGAAATAGGATATTTTTTTCCCTCTCGCATTGTGATCTGAATTTTCTTCTGAGCCTTGTAATTTGGCCAGGGAGTTTTAACTTTCATGTCGAGTGAAGGATCTGCACTCCGCTTGGTCTTTACTGAGCATTTTGTGCTTCTTGATCATCTTATTGTGGCACTTTTGGATATTCTGGGAGCATGCTGGGAGTTAGTTCAATAACAGCTGGGGAGATCGCAGTTTCTGGCCACTAATGTTGCTAATTTACACTCGGGCTTATGAACTTTTTAAACCCTGGTTTAAACGCACGCCTTAAAGCGAATGTATCATGAGGTCCATCGCTTTTAGGATTGTTACATGAATAGATCGGCGCTGGTGCCGTGACCTTTTTGAACCATGGCCCCGTTTCCCCCGCACAGCCGCAATTCAAAGAAAAAGCCTATTCATTAAAAAATCCTGCGTTGCACCTGATGGTACATTTGCTTTAAAAAAAAAAATGCACAGCCTATTTAGATGCCTTAGGATCTGTTTACACACCGTTATGGCTTCTGTTACATTATAGTGCTAGTCCCATCAATAACTCTTCATTCTTAGTGTTGAGCTGATCTGTCACAATGTTAAATAGGCAACTGGAACGCTCGGCATTTGATTACCAGTGGCTGCAGATATTGGATGCCGCCCTAGGGCTGCCAGGAAAACATGGACATGATCATAGGTTTTATCCATGTGTTTCTGGCAGCCCTAGGGCGGCATCCAATTTTTGCAGCCACCGGTAATCAAATGCCAACCGTTACAGTTGCCAAACTCCCAACATTTTGACAGATCAGCTCAACACTATTTCTGAACAGCCCCTTTGACCCTGATGGGGTCTGTCCAGGTTCTGATGTGGTGGTTGTCATTTTGATGCACTATTCGGCACCAAACATGAAGAAACCATCAATAGAAATTCTGTGAGAGGTGAACATTGGCTACGAAGGTGGAGTGACATGCTACAATGGAGCAGCCCACTTTAGTGACTTTAGTGGGAAGAGCATGTCCAAGGTTCCAAGTATTACCTAAGCCCCCTAATGCCCCTGATGTAAGCATAATTGAGAAACTTTGGGACCACCGTGATGGTTGTGTTTGCTCTATGGATCCTCCAGCAGGTGCGGGATGCTCTGCTCCAGATACTTGTGACACCTACCAGGACCTTACACAGTCACTCCCAGCCTGTCTAGCTGCTGTCCATGCTGCACATTGTGGTTACTCTGTATATTAGCTGGTGGTTATAATAATGTGGTCACATGACCCTCCTCAGCAGTGCTTTCCGAAGTTTCGGAGCGATCACAGTGGTATGATCATTATGTCAGTTTGAAGCTGCATCGCGCTCTAGAACGGTGGAAAGTAGAGAATGTGCAAGTTCTTTACAAAGCATTGGTGTAGTGACAGGGAGTGATGCAATCTGGATCTGCGGGTTGTAAACAAATGGGCGCGAGACTGGCACAGAGGAGATGGATATAGCACGCCATGCACATTAGATCACCAAAGGTAATGTAAAGAGACAATTAGTTCAGAAGTCTGGGAGGTCAGAATAACCCTTTAATTAGGGCTGGGCGATATGAACGATATGCAAAAATATCGTCATCAATTCGGATGACGGTATAGATTTTCGGCATATCGTCATATCGCGATACATGCCCACGAAGCGGTAGTGAATAAGCTTCTCACTTACCGCTCCGTGGTACCGCGCTGCAGGGCCTTCCGTTAACGCACCGTCAGCGCGCTAGCTGACGATGCGTGTGACGTCAGGTCTCTCCCAGTGCATGCTGGGAAGAAGACGCGGCCCGTCTTTCCTCGCGGACTCCATCAGCCAGCCCTGCAGGAAAGGTAAGTAGCAGAGGGGTCGGGGGGTGCAGATGGCTATGGCATGGGGCTGATGATGGCCCTGGCTGGGGGGACATGATGTGGCAATGGCATGGGGCTTGGCTGGCACATAGGGAAAGCTGATGATGGCATAGGGAAGGGGGAGATGACTGGCATCGGGGGGGGGGGCTGATAACTGGCAAGGGGGGGTGATAACTGGCACAGGGGAAGGCTGATGACTGGCACAGGGGAAGTCTGATGACTGGCAAGGGGAAGGCTGATGACTGGCAAGGGGGGCTGATGACTGGCAAGGGGGGCTGATGACTGGCAAGGGGGGCTGATGACTGGCAAGGGAGGCTGATGACTGGCACAAGGGGGGCTGATGACTGGCACAAGGGGGGGGGCTGATGGCACAGGGGAGGGCTGATGACTGGCACAGGGTGGGCTGATGGCACAGGGGAAGGCTGATAACTGGCACAAGGAGGGGCTGATAATTTGCACAAGGAGGGGCTGATGGCACAGGGAAAGGCTGATGACTGGCACAAGGGGGGCTGATAACTGGCACTTTATTTTAAACAATTTTGTGTTTTACTAACACTTAATCTTTACATTGTTTGGAAAAAGATCTGTTATACAATACACATCTTAAAAAATTCTTAAAGTGTTGTAATTTGTATACACACACAAAAAATTTTATATATCGTGATATATCGTTATATCGTGCATGCATCAAATTATATCGTGATATAAATTTTAGGCCATATCGCCCAGCCCTACCTTTAATAGCTATTTGCTGGGTACTTTACTGATTTAATCAGATACAAAAATTTGTCCCTTTAGTCTAATCTTATTCTATTTTCTGACTATTTTTTTATTTCACTCTTTGTACATTATGTGGGCTGCCATCTTGCCTGAGCTGTTAACAGCATTAAGTGATATGCTTTATGGCGAGACTCGTGGGCATAGACTACAATAGACAGTCTGTCCCCTTGAGATACAGTGGTACCTTGGTTTAAGAGTAACTTGGTTTAAGAGCGTTTTGGTTTAAGAGCTCACAGTTTTTAAAAATTGTGACTTGGTTTAAGAGAATTGCTTTGGTTTAAGAGCTCCCTGTACTGGGTGGGAGCGCAAGTGGGGGAGGGGCATGGTCTGCATAGCGGGGTCTACAGCACTGTACTCTGACCCAGGAAGTCTCCCTCACCTTCCAAATCATAGCAGATCCACTTCAGGCTGGGGCTTACATCAGGGGACAGGACTGTGGAGGTAATCTCTCCATAGCTGTAACCCTTCTCTCCCCGGACAGAGAGTGCTGCATGTATGTGCCCACATCTGCAATGCTCATTCCTTCATGCTCCCTGCAGTTTCTGTCAGCCCTTGTGTTTCCCATCCTCTTCATTACTGTACAGTAACTTATAATATCACATATTCGGATGTTTCTGAATGTTTGTTTCATCTGTTTTACATGTTATTCAAAATAATAAATCATTATTTTGGGGGTGTGGAACCAATTGTCTGCATTTCAATGATTTCTTATGGGAAAATTTGCTTTGGTTTAAGAGTGCATTTGGATTACAAGCACAGTCCTGGAACCAATTATGCTCGTAATCCAAGGCACCACTGTATATGTAAAACATTACTGAGTGTGCTCTGACCTTTGAAGAGGTCATTCCACGGGGAGCTGCTATTGTCTCCTCTATCTACAGGTGTCACAAGTTGCTGCAATGCTGTACAAATCACTTTACAGCAGCCTCCTCTTATCAACACAGGCACAACAGGAATTCTAAGCTTAGTTTTAGCCCCAGTGGTGAGTGTTATCTGCAAGATTTCATGATTATTTTTATAATTTAGATAAAAAAAATTAGAAAACATTTCACCAAAAATTCTTAAAAAATGTTAAACATAAAAAAAATATTTAAATATGCCATTTTCTGACACCACATTCTCTTTAAATTTGTTGTCGGTGTTTACACTGTGACTTTTAAACTGGTTAGCTAAGGCTTTGAAAAAACATGTCAGCTTTCTTCTAGAAACAGCACAACCTCCTCACTTTGAATGTGGGTTTTGCTGCTCATTTCCATTAAAGTGGACGGGACTACAGCACCCAGGTTGTAGTCTTGTTTTCCAGGCTGTAATCACAGTCTCCAGTGCTGTGATTCCCTGGCCCAGATCCTGCTACAACATTCTGGGATTACAGCCCAGGAGTAGTCAGGAAGAGGCGCTGCCCACATGCCTGGTTAGTGCTGATGTGCATGTAGCACAGGAAGAAATAGAACTATGTTTTTGGGAGACCGAGACAACTGCAAACAAACTGCTTAAGGGTACAAATCCACTGGCCGGATCCGCAGCGAGTTTCTCACTTCAAATACGCAGCGATACTCTCTGCGGATCCCGGCCCTGTTTACTCAATGGCAGACACACACTCACAGCAGGGATGTACATCTCTGCTGCGAGTATGTCCGCAGCCTGCCCCTTTAACCACCCAGACGCTGGAGCCTATACATTACCGGGTCCCCACTCCTGCTTGCTTCGGGGCTCCCGGTGTCTTCAAGTCCCGCTCAGCCAATCAGTGCGCTGCGGCGGGGCAGCGCACTGATTGGCTGAGCGGGGCGTGCCGAGAACCGCCGAAGCAAGCAGTTGCGGGGACCCGGTGATGTATAGTTTCCAGTGGCCTGGGGGTTAACGTGGCGGGCTGCGGACAAACTCGCAGCAGGGATGTACATCCCTGCTGCGAGTGTGTCTGCCATTGAGTAAACAGGGCCGGGATCCGCAGCGAGTCTTGCTGCGTATTCGAAGTGAGAAAGTCGCTGTGGATCCGGCAAGTGTACCCTTAAACAGTTTTTGTAACTCAGAACACTAAGTCTTGGTGCTGTGTTCACATTAGCATAATACAGACACACTTTTGACAGCTGTCAGGCTTGTGGTAAGGTCAGAACTTGCAGTCATAATAAAGATGGAAAATTGTGAACTATGTCGTATAGTGCCAACTTAGAAACAACCGTCTGCAGGGACACCTGGCAGCTGTTATTGGCAACCACCATGATGTTTCTATTGTCCGGTCATCCACAGGATGCTTCCTCTCCGTCTCTTAGATCTCTCTAACAGTCACTATACTATGAGATCTCCAGGTACCCCCTTTGTAATCTGTCTAGCCTTAGTCTCATATTAGGAAAGGGGCCTTTTTAGACCGCCTGATGCCCAGCCGTTTGCAGTGCCTTTATGCAACACAATTGATTGGCCAGGTTGCATGAACGATCACTGCATTGTTTGTGCTGCCATTAACATTCTTTGTTATTGGCTGCACATATCCTGTTTACACAAGGAGATGTGCGGCCAATAATTTTAAAATTTTTTTTACCGCTGCACAAAAGATCAAATCGGCCAATGAGCTGGCTTTTCCATCAATTGGTGGCTTAATGAACCTTTCTAAAATTTGCAGCAATTCACATTAATACATTTTAGATGGAGTTTCAGGAAAAATCCTATGTAGCTTTACAAACATGCTGTGGTTTATACTTTAGGCATTATCTATGTTTTCCAGGACTCTCTCGGGCTTCATCTAACTTCAGCCAATCCGAATCAGAGTGTGCTCTAGGTTTGCTCATCAGGGAGTATAATTGCTGGAGGACCCCAAGATGGAGCATACCCCCATGTTCCAATTCTGTACACCAGATTTCCTTTTCTTCCATAGCAGCCTACCAACTTACTGCTAGATTCCCTTTGCCTGCAGCCGCTACTGCGCATGGCTGAATATAAGAGGTGCTTTTGTCTAAGGTGTTTACTCTTTATTAAACATATTGATCGGGTTCGGGTACAAGCAGGCTTTTAATTCCTGATCTTTAACTGCCTGTTGCAAACGAAAGAGCTCTCAAGAATTGGACTTCATTTTTTATTTTTCGCAAATTGTAAGTGCTGTTGATTGCATAGAGCAAGTAAATTGGCTGATTGATCGGTAACGTGCAGGGATATAGAACCAGGGATTTTCTAATTGATCCCTGGATCTACTAGTTTCCCGTTCCTAATATTCCTAATTGCCTTTTAGCAGATGATATTGAATCATTTAGTGAACGGCTGAACGTTACTAGCTTCACAGCCTTCCCCTCAACCAATTTATCTTCTATCGAATTCATAGTTAATGTTACCATTTTTATTGTCACAATCTATAGAAAATCAAGAGGCCGGGATCTTAATTAAAACTTGTAAATGTCTTTTCCAACTTTATATATTGCCTCCTACCAAAGGGTTGTGTTAAAATGTGGCAGGCCACGATTTTAGAAGCAGCCATGTTTGCTTTTGTAATCACAACCAGCTTCCGTTGTTAAAGACTAAACCTATTTATGCGTATGTATAGATCCATTTTTGGATATGTTGACCATAGAATATTGTTGGCAGAAAAAGTCCCCCTGCTCCATCTAGTCTGCCCTTTTTTAGTACATTGGCACCTTCGTTTAAGTAACTTGGTTTAAAAACGTTTTGGTTTAAGAGCTCAGAGTTTTTAAAAATTGTGACTTCGTTTAAGAGCATTGCTTTGATGTAAGAGCTCCCTGTACTGGGTGGGAGGGGGAGTGGAGGAGGGGCATGGTCTGCATAGCGGGGTCTAAAGCCCTGTACTCTGACCCAGGAAGTCTCACTCACCTTCCAAATCATAGCAGATCCACTTCAGGCTGGGGCTTTCATCAGAGGACAGGACTGTGGAGGTAACCTCTCCATAGCTGTAACCCCTCTCTCGCTGGACAGAGAGCGCTGCATGTATGTGCCCACATCTGCCCTGCTCATTCCTTCATGCTCCCTGCAGTCTCTGCCAGCCCTTGTGTTTCCCATCCTCTTCATTACTGTACAGTATCTTAGATCATCTCACATTCTGCTGTTTCTGAATGTTTGTTTCATCAGTTTTACATTTTATTCAGAATGATATTTATTTTTGGGGTGTGGAACCAATTGTCTGCATTTCTATGATTTCTTAAGGGAAAATTTGCCTTGGTTTAAGAGTGGATTTGGATTACAAGCCTGGTCCTGGAAGAAATTATGCTCGTAATCCAAGGCACCACTGTTTTTCCTTCTTATTACTTTAGGATAGATATGTTTACATTCAGTTATTGTAGATTTACCTACCAAGTTTGTTCCAAGCATCTACTACTCTTTCAGTAAAGTAATATTTTCTCACATTTCTTCTGATCTTTCCCCAGATAACCTCTCACTTTGTCCTCCTGTTCTTGAGGTCAGTCTTTTTCTAAAAACACTTCCCTCCTGAACCTTATTTAGTCCTGTAACAAACGTAAAAGTTTCTATCATGTTCCCCCTTTCCCTTCTTTTCTCCAGACTATACAGATTCAAATCCTTAAAGGAGAAGTCTGGCGAAAATTTGTATTAAAGTATTGTATTGCCCCCCCAAAAGTTATACAAATCCCCAATATACACTTATTACAGGAAATGCACATTAAGTGCTTTTTTCCCTGCATTTACTACTGCATCAAGGCTTCACTTCCTGGATAACATGGTGATGTCACTTCCTGGATAACATGATGATGTCACGACCCGAATCCCAGAGCTGTGCGGGCTGTGGCTGCTGGAGAGGATGATGGCAGAGGGATGCTCAGTGTCCCTCCAGTGCCCTGTGTCCCTCAGTGTCCCTCTGCAGCAGCCACAGCCCGTACAGCTCTGGGAGTCGGGCCGTGACATCACCATTTTATCCAGGAAGTGACATCACCATGTTATCCAGGAAGTGAAGCCTTGATGCAGTAGTAAGTGCAGGGGAAAAAAGCACTTTATGTGCAGTTTCTATAATAAGTGTATATTGGGGATTTGTAGAACTTTTGGGGGGCAATACAATACTTTAATAAAATTTTTTGCCGGACTTCTCCTTTAAGTTTTTCCTCATATGTTTTCTGCCTCACGCCCTCCACCCTTTTTATTCTATTTTTGTTATTTTTTTATTGATATCTTTTTGTAGATGAGGTCTCCAGAAGTGGACACAGTATTCCAGATGTGGCCTCACCAGAGCTCTATACAGCGGGATCACAATCTCCCTCTTCCTACTGGTTATACCTCTAGCTATACAGCCCAGCATACAGTTTCCTTTCCCTACTGCCTTGTTGCATCGGTGACTCATTTACGTTGGTGCATATCCTTATTTAGGTATTTCTGTGTATATTTGGGTGTCTGTGTTTAGGGAAGTGGACTAAGTTACTTCAGTGAGGGTATTTTCCTTTGCTCTGTCACCCTACACAAAATAAATTTCAGAATCCTTTTATAGCATAATCTATAACTTTTCCTTAAAGGGGTATTCTCACCTCCATAAATATCTAAAACATTAGGCATTTAAAAGTTAAAGTTTGCAATTGGTTCTTATTACCATTTGTAGCTGTGTCTTTGTGCCAGGACCCCTGATGTGTTTGATGTGTCGACAGCTTGTTGCCTAGGTTCCCGACCATCACTGTGTTATCAGTGGTGGCCGGGCTAATGGCTCATTCTCTGGTCAGATCTGGATGTATGCATCAGTGTATGTGTACAGGTTCCCCTGTTGTCCACCTTTCCTGCAATCACACAGCTTCCAGCACCATGGACCTGTCAGGAGTTGGTGTAGCTGAGTACAGTACAGAACAGCAGAGCACAGGCTCTTAGTACTCGGGTAGCCCCCAAGACACAAAGTAGGACCTATATGGAAAGCAGAGAGTTGCACTAGAAAAGATTCACACTGTTCTGCAGATGCAGTTCAGGTCTTGGCCCACTAAAGTCTCCCTGATGACTTGCCACCATTGATAATAGGAACAAACACGCCAAGCCCTTGAAGTCTTTGTAGTGTTGACTATGTATTGAACTAGGAAAATAGTTTCTTTTTCGTATTCGCTCATGTGAAATGCTATTGACATTTATCTCTTTCTATCACTGTTTTATTATTGCGCTTGAGGGGTACACACACGTTCCCCCGAGAGAAGAGGGTTAAACAGTCATTTGACCTGTAGCCAGTAAGTGTAATTGGAAATATCTTGAGTTCTAGACCATTAAAGGTCGCCTTGGATTGAGTTCTGGCATCCTATTAGCTTCCCATGTATAAAATGTCATGCACAACATCTCTATATATTGTCAGATACTGTAAGCAGCCCTGAAGAGGTTTTCTAAGATAGAATATATTACCAGGCCGCTTACATCTGTTGTGTATATATGTCTGTGTTTTTTTTCTACTTATTGACAATACATTTTTGTGACCATGTTCGGTAAAATTAGCTGCATACATTGACTCTGTGAGCAGATGTTTAGCCTTTCATTCTCTACTGGGAGCTAAAGCCGTAATGGTGTGGGGTCTGTTTTCCCTCATCCGGAATCCTCAGGACTTGATACTACTGTGTATGCAGCAATGAGTTTAAAGGGCATCTAACATGATGATCATTTTACTGTTTCCAGAAATCTGGTTGACACACACCACTGGGCTGTACTGTTACCAATGGCAATATGGCCACCATTGCAGCAACTACAGCGGTTGCTTTGCTATTACCATATGTTGCCAGCTGTCCCAGATACATATACTGTTTAGTGTATAAAGCTTCCCATTTCTCCTTCTGCAATTCAACTGCAAGTGCCTGTTTTTTTGTTTTTCTCCATTTTCTTTGAATGAAATCTGTATCAACTTGACGAGAGACAACTCAATTGCAATCTTTTTTTTTCTTTTGGAGTGCCTTTTACTGTTTCTCATTATATCTGAATTGCTCTAATGGTGCTACTGCCACCACTGGAGCAAATTAGTGTGTTGTGAATAGTCAGAGCAGTAGCAGATGGGAAGTGGTAATTTTTTTAATTTTTTTAAGTGCAGTTAGTGATTCTGGAAAGTCATGTGACTAACGGTGTGTACGCTTTTATCATTGCCGTTACATGTGGTCAACCCACTACCTCAGACCAAGTTGATTTAAAGAGTCACTGTCATTACAAAAAAACTTTTGACATGTCATAGAGACATGTTTAAAGTTTTGAACGTTCTGGGTCTGAGTGTTTAGACCTGTACCGATCAAGAGATCTGTACACCGTTTTGCAGTGCGTCTTCTCCTCGCTCAGATGTTGAGGAAAAAAAAAAAAAGAAAAAAGTCTGGCTCCATAGAGCTCCATTATAAATCTAACACTTTTGTGCCCCTGCAGTGCAGTATCAAAACTTACAGACCCCTGCCGGCCTCCTGGAGCTCCCGGTCCAGTGATGTTGCGTCCCGACTCAAAAATGCCCCCAAGTTACAATGTCGCCAGCTCTGTCGGCCTCTGATCCTCAGTTTCTCTCAGCTTCCTGCATCGTCACGTCTCGTCAGGAACTGCCCGCTCAGCCAGTCAGCGACTGCAGCGATGTCTCTCCCCAGTCACCGACTGGCCGAGCGGACATTTCTGAGCTTGGATGTGACGCTGTTGGAGTTGCAGGAGGCCGATGGGGGTCTGTAAGTGTTGGTGCTTCACTGCGGGGGCATGGGGACGGGTAGTTGACTTCTTCGCTATGTTCCCCTGCCCGGAATTTTTAGATTTGACCTAAGTTATTTAACTTTCCTATTGTATGGTTACTGTCATGTTAAACAAACAAACAAAAAAAAACATTTGCAGCCATGTTAAGTTTTGGTCTGTGTTGAGGCCCCAAACGGCCACTAGATATAGCCTGCAAGTCATGAGGCTGAGCTTCTGTCCCAGGCTCACTACTCGGAGAACCTTTTTGCTTTGGAGAACCTATTATGTGGACAGCCTTTTGATTTCGGCGTAAACATGCAATACTTCATTTCTCCTGCGGTGGTGCTGCAACAGAATTTAACAGTTCCACATGCAAACGACTGTTGATCGCTGGGGTATCTAGCAGCAAGACACCCAATGATCAAGTTATCAGAAGTGTGTCTTTTAAATAAGAAAAAGTTTAGGGACAGTAATAGAAACGATGTTCCCTTTCCCTGAAGATCACCCAGTGAAGATCCTTACAATCTGCTTTAAAGGCAGCATGAAGTAAACATCCATAGCAACATTTCCGTAAAAATGCAAACAAACTTTGGGGATTAAATCACGTCTGTTCCCGTGAGGATTTCTGACCACTTTAATCCCAACTTTCAAAGGCGAGCTCATTAACATATTCATCTTAATTGGCGTTTCATCCCGGCATTGTATCTCGGAAACTAACAAGGTATAATTATGTAAAAGGGACATGTTTTTTTGTTCTTTTTTTATTTATTTATTTTTTTTACTTTTTTTCCCTCTCAACTGCTCTCATTCACTATCCACCAAAATAGGCGCAGATGTTCCTCTGCGCTAAGAACATAACGGCTCCACTTTATTTTGCTCGCCCCATCCCGAACAAACATCCAACAGGGAACAGACAGTATATTTTATTTAACTTTTACAGTACAGAGGATTTTTTTTTTCCTTTTTTGCTTCATTTTCATGTGATGACAAATATTTCAGATCTCAAAGCCGGAATGGCTCATTTTGATCCCCCCCCCCAAACTATATTTTCCCTTTCAAATGAACAGCTGTGTTGAAGCCAACCTTCTTTGTTTAGGCATACAGGGCCCGGAAGGGGATTGAACAAAGCAGCACTCTGTAAACACTTGATTACTAAGAAAACGATGGCGTTTCTGAAAGCGAGAAATGTAGGGGGCATCGGGGTCTCAATTTTTCCTATTTTATATTGCTGAGAAAAACAAAAAGAGAAGAGAAAAAAAAATAAAGTAAACCTGAGTCTCTGTGATCAAAGAGCGTTCATTTATCCAGCTGAACGCTGTTTACTCTCTTGTTAGGGAGAGAACGTAAATTCGAGTCACTCTTTGTGAATTAAAATGGAGCGACTTATACTGAATAGGAAAACATTACCCATAAGTTATTCCATTGAGGGAAAAAAAAAAGCTGCAAGTTAGACAGTGAATGGCTGACTTCTGTCTGGCGGAGAGGAAGTCAGACAAATAGCTGTCCCGAGTACTCGTATAATATCACCATTGGAGGCCATACACATTAAAGTTGATGAAACCAAATTGATCATACTTTGAAGTTTAACAACTACCAATGTTTTAGCAGACTGTTACGATGGCTATACATGGCTCTGGCTGCGGCTTATCTTTCTGAGAACAAATGGATCGGTAGTGACAT
Organism: Dendropsophus ebraccatus; assembly: GCF_027789765.1. Classification (NCBI taxonomy): domain Eukaryota; kingdom Metazoa; phylum Chordata; class Amphibia; order Anura; family Hylidae; genus Dendropsophus; species Dendropsophus ebraccatus. The sequence goes on along the minus strand of NC_091462.1, from coordinate 96,204,346 downwards.
TCCATCATGTCCAACCCTATCATCTGTTGTGGGGACCCACATACATTTTGTACTGGCTGACATAAATATAAAGTGTATCTGGATCTTTAAAGTGGCCATGCCCTTTCAGTAATTGTTGGCCAGATGTTTGTGTGGCCAACAGCTATGCCTCCCTACCATACCATACGCAATTGTTTGGCCCTGCCAAATGTTCGTGTTAATGGGGAGTGGTAAGCTGTCTCCAAACCGATCTGGCAGCAACTGACAGATTCTGTTAAGGTTTTATTACACGGCCTGATAATATGGGGGAGGCGAGCTCTGTCATTTCTGCGGGGCAGCCTGAACAGTCCTTAGATCCTTGCAGGCAATGACGCACAGCAGACTATCGTTGCACAAATCACGCTCTTTGTGCATGTCGCCTGATCTTTTCCTTTAAACATGCGCTGTTATGGTGCGTTTACACAGACAGATTTATCTGACAGATCTTTGAAGCCAAAACCAGGTACAGACTATAAACAGGGATCAGGTAATAAAGGAAAGACTGGGATCTATCCTCTTTTCAAATCCATTCCTGGCTTTGGCTTCCAAAATCTGTCCGATAAATTTTTCTGTGTAAATGCACCCTTATACTAAACAATTATCAGCCTGAATGGCCGGTAATTGGCCAAGTAAGTCCCATAATTGTTCAGTGCAATAGGGACGTTACATTTCCCAGACCTGCACCCATTTTCAACGCCTTCACAAGGCTCGCTGAATTTCATGGCTGGGCAGCAGGAACAATTGCTTGTGCAGCCATTAAAGGGGTTATCCAGCGCTACAAAAAAGGCCACTTTCTTCCAGAGACAGCTCCACTCTTGTCTCCAGTTTGAGTGCGGTTTGCAGCTTGGTTCCATTGAAGTGAATGAAGCTTAAAGTGTCACTGTCGTTAAATATTTTTTTTTTGCAGAAATCAATAGTCCAGGCGATTTTAAGAAACTTTGTAATTGGGTTTATTAGACAAATGCCATTATCTGCATGTAAAAAGCCTTTTCCCAGGTCCCCCCCCCCCCCCCTCCTCTCCTTTCTGTCATCCACTCCTCAGAATCAGAAAATCTCGACAGTTTTTTCATCAGTCGGATCTGTCTGGTCTATGAAGAGGGGAGGGGGGAGGAGCGAGATTAGCGGCCAGCAGAGAGCTGAGAACAAAGGATTGCTCAGCGGGGGAGCTATTCAGAGGCCTAATTAGAGGTCAGAGAGGTCCATGGTCAGAGGAGAAAGCCAGCAATGTGAATGTAAATTAACTCTTTGTTGTCCTGTTTAGCTGCCTCTACTTTCTCTCTCCATAGGAAAACCATGAAGACAGGGGGGAGAGCTTCAAACTGCTTTTTCATGATAAAAATTCATTTTTCGGCTAATAAACCCAATAACAAAGTTTCTTAAATTCGCCTGTACTATTGATTTCTGCAATAAAAATTTGAACGACAGTGACACTTTAATTGCAAACCACACCTGAACTGGAGACAAGAGTGGTGGTGTCTCTGGAAGAAAGTGGCCATGTTTTTGTAGTGCTGGATAACCCCTTTAACTTTAATTATTATCAACACCATTGCACGAAATATGTCATCAGCCGACAAGTGGATGTTTTCCTGCCCCATGGCTAATCGCTGGCATTTTTACACTGTACGATTATTGCCAGAATCTGGGTTTCTAAGAATGCTGACTACGGATAAAAGGGGGCTTGGTGTTAGAAATGCAACATGCCTGACCCTTTTCTTCACTGTCATTTGTTGATACTCGATCTTATTTGTATAGATGTTCAATAGACCACCTATATTATAAGGTGTGTAGAAAATCTGTTCTCATACACCCTGTTCAGTTATTTTTTTCATTTTTTTTTTTAGTATTAAGGAACGGAACCCGGTCAGATCATCCACTGTGGATTCCACAGTTCGCCCCCACTCACGACTGCCTGTGCAATAGACTCCATTCTATACACAGGCAGATTCCGCTGTCCGTCCGTACAAAGAATAAACTTGTTTATTCTTTGGATGGACGGTGCAGTCCGCCCGACCTTAGAATAGAGTATATGGCATGGGCAGAGATGCACTCTGCCGTGAGTGGGGGCAGACGGCGGGTGATTATGTGTGAACGTACCCTAATAAAGGAGGATCGTAATCTGTTCTGAACAGCATTAACATAGTGTCTCCTGCACTAGAGGACCCTACCGTCTTGTCCTGTATTATACAACCCTCTGATTTGAATGATCACTGTGTAATACTTAATTTCACCTGTGGAGGTGTTGCAGAGAAATCGAACACTTACTGACAGGCTTTTCCACCGATTACAGCCAATCACAGGGGGTTGGGAGGAGATTACATTGCAGGGACATGTTTCGTTCACCTTATGGTCAGAGAAGATATTGTCCAAAGTGGCCAACTCCTTTTTCTTTTTCTTTTTTTGTTGGAAAAAACTCTTTAATTATAAAATATAATTTTAAAGCCTATTATGTTTGTAGTGGGAAATCTGTAGTTCTGGACCTCCCTCAGGTAGCCAGCTTTATTGCATAGACGTATGTCACAGACAGGCTTCCCATGTGAATGTCCCGGGATGACACAGGGCACAGATGCTATGCTGCTTAATTATCCTCTCGGGGACAGCTGTGATCATAATTGGTAACAAAGAAAACGAACCTTTTCTCTACTACAGTGAATGTAAATCACAGCATTGGCATTACCTTAGATGGGGCTGAAGGTTTTATGTAGTCGGCCTGGGGATTACAGGAGGTCCCCAGAGCCCGATCTGCCAACAAATAAATGCTAATAGTTGACCCCATTAGGCTGCAATATTGACAATAGGGCACTGATTTTTGATTTTAAGAATTATTTTAGTTAGTTGTTTCCTTTCAGATGTCTTCTCAGGAAAGTTTTACTGGTTCACTTTTTGGAACACAAAAAAAAAACACTTTTCCTAAATGTAAGTGAATGGAAGAACGGTGACATCAGAACAATTCGGAATCATTCGGTCATTGTCTGGCTTTTCAGAGTAATGGGTTTTGAAGTGAGAAGTGATTGTCTCCTTCATTGTAGCAGAGATCCCCTCCCCCCCCCCCCCCCCAGATCAGAGGTTGGGGTAATTTCCTCTCTTTCTAAGTGCCATGATGTCCCCTCTACCTTCTGCTCTTGTCACCACAAAGATTTCACTCCAGCCTCTCGGAACTTGCGTTAAGCAGTATAGACGTTGCGTGTAAGAGATCCCTCTCGTAGACGACTCGATTAGATTGTTACATCTTAACTTGCTCCGATTCTTTCTCATCTTTTTATGTCACCCTCTGCTTCTTTAATTTCTGCTGTCAATAAATCTTTCAGCTTCCCCCGAATATCAGAAGCCGGAGACATCTCCGGTGTCTCATCTGATTTAATATTGTAGCCGGTTCCTGTAGAATGAGTTTTCTTCAAATGTTCCTTGTCCAAGACCATTGAAGGAAACCTGATATTTGGATAGGCAGTGCCGGATTGCTGTGCTTCTGTGCCTAATGCTCTCAGGCATTACTTTATATCATTCTTAGATAACTTGTAACTTGATGCTTTGGGAGATTAGCTTGATTCTGTATGCTCTTATTCAGAAGGCGTATTTAAGGAGGACCCATCAATGTATTGTGAGCACATTTAAGGTCTCATTCACACAATCCGCGCCGTGATGACCAGAAGTATAGAAGACAACTATTCACCTACTCACTATTTTTTTGCGGTGCAGATTGCAGTGGGGGTTGCGGCACAGATTGTGTGAATGGCTGCATTCACTTGAATGGTTCCTAATAATAATTCGCGACTACGGACAGTTTTTAAGTAAATGCAACCTAAGTGCATCGCCATCAGTTAAGTGTGGATTTACTAAATATGTTTAACTTTTTGCCCGATGTTGAAAATGCATATAGTTTATTATATCTATTTAAAAATACTTTGCTAGTTGATGAAAGTCCCTCAATTAGAATCTTCATTAATGTGTCACAGTAGCGAAGGGCTACAAAGAGTTAAGTTTTGGAGGGCTATGTATTTCTTCCTGTGCACATGGATTTTAATATACACCGTGTAATGTTTTAATTCTCCTGTGGTGGCGCTGCAGGAAAACTGCACACTTAATAAGTAATTGCAGCAAGTCTGATTTTACGTTCATTTATTCACTTTTTTTCCCCCTTTATAATTCATAGGCTTAATCTCATCCCTCATGGCGAGTGGTTAAAGGGGTTATACTGGGTTAGAAAAATGTATGTGTTCTTTTAGAAACAGTGGTGCGACCCCCAACACCAAAAGAAGCACATGATTGTGCGCTTCACTTTACTGCACTGCATAACCCATTTTACTCATTCTCTTAAATGTCAAATTTTATCGGAAACTTTTTATTAGCTAATGGGAAAATCTAGGCCCGCCAGAGAAAAGCTAGCTGCACACAGGAGAGGTTTTCCACAGGGATTTACTGGTGCTCTTAACAGTTCCTGTCACAGACAGGGGTGGCAGCAGGGAGCACAGTGTCAGACTGAAAAGAATTAATCACTTCCTGCAGGACATATAGCAGCTGATAAGTACTGGAAGAATAGAGATTTTTAAACAAAAGTAAATTACTAATCTGTATAACTCACTAGTTGATTAGAGAAAAAAAGAGACAGGGGGCGCTTCCTCGTGTACTAAAAGATAACCAGGTGAATGGTAGCAGGGTCTTACAGGGATCCACTCACCTGGATAGGTTGTGCAAAATTTAGGCACAACTCTATATGCAGCATACAGGGGTGTACTCTGCAGCTGTACTGGGGGACGTCACCACCAACGGTGGGAGAAGCAAATGCAGATGTGTAATCAGCCGATTACAGGACCAAGAGTCGAATCCACACCAGGTATAATAAGCGCAGGAGTATTCAAATTTGCACACAGCGGTGCAGCCAGGGATCATCCAGAGGTAGATGGCATAGTAAACATATACTCTTTATTGCAACACGTTTCGGCCCTATATTGTCTAACATGGGCCTTTATCATGGGCCTTTATGGGCCTTGATGCTTGATAAAGGCCCATGTTAGACAATATAGGGCCGAAACGCGTTGCAATAAAGAGTATATGTTTACTATGCCATCTACCTCTGGATGATCCCTGGCTGCACCGCTGTGTGCAAATTTGAATACTCCTGCGCTGCTTATACCTGGTGTGGATTCGACTCTTGGTCCTGTAATCGGCTGATTACACATCTGCATTCACTAGTTGATTAGAAATATATATATATATATATATATATATATATATATATATATATATAATATAATTTTTTTTTTTTTTTTTTTGGAGTACCCCTTTAAGAGCCACTGCTCATCAATCTCTATGCTTTGGCTCACAAAGAGGGGTGGGATGATGCTTTCTATATCTGTATACGTGAGACAGCCCCTTTATTTGCAGATTATTCTCCCTTCCTTTGCACTTCTCCATACTGTCTCCATAACACCACCCTGCTGGCTTCTTGACCCTTTTAAGGCAGTCTTGCTGTTCTAGTTCCAGTTCATTGCTAAACCTTGGCGCATCTTTAAAATTGTATGTACCCCCCTCCCTTCCGCAAAGTGGTTTCAATTGCATAATGGTGCTTATTTGTTTCAGCGCAGGACTGTGGTTACCAAACATCAGGGACTTTAATAACAGATATTGCCTGCTGAGCAGTGCATTTGTGCTTTTGGTGCTATGATCATTACTTATCTAGCAGGAAGCGTATAGCTGGAGGCGGCCAGCAAGATAAATTCCCATTTTTATCTTGTGCTTTCAAGATGCTGACTGTATATGCGCTCCTCTGTAATTCTTTCATAGAGGAGTGTCTCCCAGACAGTTTTTGGGAGGATCTGTACCTACCTCGTCTGCAGTAAATGTATTTTAATGCAACGGTAGAATAAATTATGTTCTCCATGTATTTTTTTTTTCTGTAGTTTTTATACAAACTTTATCACCTTTTGTGTGACAAAATTGAGGAGTCCAAGTATGTAAAGATAGCTTCTCTGCATTTTTACTGTCCTGTATCTGGCTGCAGCAGGAGCCTCCCCCCAACCGGCCTGTTAAGATACCACTATTACATGTAGCGATGCGCGGTCGGTGCCCGACAATTATAGGTCCAAACTAGGAATGAGCGAAGTTTTGAAAAGTTCGGTTCGATCCGGTGAACTTTCGTGAAATTCGGATTCGTGCGAACTGAACCTAAAGCGAACCTTGCTCTAACGGCTGAATAATTGCAGCTACAATAGTGGCAGTCTGATAGGGTATAGTTTCGTTTACTTGCAGTTGCTATTACAATGAAAAAATTGTAAAAAATCAAAGTTCAAAAATAGTGGGAAAAAAATAGCCAAGGTGTAAGTGATTACACGGGACATAGGACACAAAGTTCCTTGGACCCAGTAGGGTGGAAAACAGACATTTGACAGTGGAACCAGCAGCAGTAATAGTACTGTATTGGACCCAGTATGGTTGAGAACAGACAATTGACGGATGAGGCAGCAGCACTTGATTGCACCCAGCCCAGTATTGTTGAGAAGAGAGTATTGAAGGAGGCGGCACCACTTGATTACACCCAGGCCATTATTGTTTAGAACAGACTATTTGAGGAGGAGGAGGCAGTACCTGATTGCACCCAGGCCAGTATGGTTGAGAACAGACAATTGACTGAGGAGGATGTTCAGCCTTGGAGTGGTGGCCTGGGAATCCTTGCTGATGTTGTTCAGCGCATTTTCCAGAACACGGACGAGTGGGATGATGTCATTGATCCCATAGTCATGCCTGCTCAGAGTGACGTCCTCAAAATGGATCAACAATTAGAAGGAAATGTTTGAAGAAACCTGTGCACTATGAGGTTTATCACAAGTGCCTTACAAGGTGTATGACTCAGCCCTCCCTGCTGCACTGCAGAGACAATGTTCCTCCCATTATGTGCTACAACACTTCCCACTGTTAGTTGACGTGGGGTCAGCCATTCATGTATCTCCTCCCTGACGGGCCTGCAGTCAAAGCGGCGGATGGTTGCAAGGTGGTGGAGGCAGAACTGGCCCCCTTAAGCATCGGGGAGGTGACAGTGGCAAGAATGGGCTAACTTTCTGATGGTCTTCTGGGAGGATGTTGACCCAATGGGCAGTAACAGACATGTACTGCCCTTGCCCATAATTAAAGGACCAGACATCAGTACTGGGGTGCACAGTCTTGGACACCAAGAATCCCAATTAGTCGCCAACATTTTTCTACACAAGTGTGCAGCTTTTTTGGTTGCGGCTAAATGGGGTTCTCTTATTTTTTTGAAGCTTTATTGTAAAGATATAAATTGAGATTTTCACTTAATAAAGTAGATCAGCTTTAACACTGAAGTTGCTTTCATGTGTCTTGGTTGATACTCACAGACAGCTGTCACATTACATTTTTGATAAGGCAGCACCCAGGTATATCTGAGGAGACTAATTTAAGGTCTCACCCTAACAGGGGTGAAGTCACACATCTTGATATTCACAGAAAACCAGGATACAAGGGATTATAGGAGTAATAATCCCTTGTATCCTGGTCTATTCTGGGATTTTATTAGTTATTGTTATTTTAACTAGATTTGTTCCAAACTTTTTTCAAAGTTTGTAACGAATCTGGTTAGTTACGGTTCGGTTCGCTCATCCCTAGTCCAAACCTATATCAACGATCAGCTGATGATCGATGTCATTGGCTGATTGTTGTTTATTACATGGAACGATAATCGGCTGGATAGGGCTGATTCAGCTGATTATTGTTCCGTGTTATAGGGCCCTTAGATGTGAGACCTTTGGGTTGCACTAGATTGTTGATTTCTATTTCGCATTTCAAAACTTTTTTCCCTGACATAACTGCTTGTGGTGCTGCAAGTTCAGGGCTGCCTGTGAAGCATGCTCTTTTTTCTCTTTTCTACCTCCTCTTTTCTCAATTGTCGCTTGTTTCTGCACAAGCTTTGATCTTCGAGAGGAGAGAAAACATCTCTGAAGTCTTCTCATTTGTGTTCAGGATATATTAGATGAATTTTCCGGTACCATAAAATCTTTTACAGCCCACTGGTGATGGTATAAAACATGGGTATCCAAACTGTGGCCCTCCAGCTGTTGCAAAACCACAATTCCCATCATGCCCGTACAGCTAAAGCTTTGGATTTGGCTGTCCAGGCATGATGGGAAGTGTAGTATTGCAACAGCTGAAGGACCACAGTTTGGAGACCCATGCTATTAAGTAATTAGTACTTCCTTGGTTTACAGCATGTTGGGTCAACACTTGACCACTACAGCCATATATCAGCTTAAGTGCAGATGTGTTACCACCGTTGAAGTCACCACTATGGCCAGTGATTGACTAATATTTAGTATCTCACTATCTAAGGACACATTAGTGGGGTCATATTTAAAATAACCACATAGCCCCTGATGACGCCCATGACTGTGTGAAACTAGTTGAGGGGCCATGTGGTTATTTTAAATATCACCCCACTAATGTATCCTTAGATAGTGAGCTACTAAATATCAGTCAATCACTGGCCATAGTGGTGACTTCATCGGTGGTAACACATCTGCACTAAAGCTGATATCTGGCTGTAGTGGTCAAGTGTTGACCCAGATAGTGAGCTACTAAATATCAAGTTAGTCAGGAGACTGCAGCTACCTGTACTAAACTAAATTCCTAATAGGGGCAAACATGTGACAGAATATGGACACAAGTGGAGTGCGCTTTTAGTTGAGCACCATATACGTATTATTATTATTAATCAGGGTCAATTAAAAGTTATGTTTTAACTGTATATTGGAACCATCATGTGTTTTGGTCTCTCTGCCCTTCAGTTAGTGTGGTAGTTTATATCCACCCTATTGCCTTCTGTTTGGCACAAATAGTTTAACAGTGACCGGTGGGGCACCAGAGAGGCATCCACACAGAGGTGGTGAGGTGAGTATTACTACTTGAGTTAATTTATACTTCTGTGAGTACTTGTCATTTTATGCTATTTTTAGCTTGGAGAAATAAAAAAGTTTGCCATGAACGTTTAATAGTTATGTCTGATGAGTGCAGTTATACTCTGTATTGCTCTGTAAGGTCAGCTTCTTGTTTCACATAAAAACATCTGTTTTATAACAACAATGGAGGATTTATGAAAGGAAGACCCCTAACTTCAATACCGCCCTCATAGAGATAAATAGAATTTTGTAAAAATAAAATTACATTGTCCAAATGTCACAAGAGCAATTTACCACCACTCACAGCATAAGGAGTTCTCGACACAAAAATTTATGTCCTTGCCGCCTCCTATACCGGGGATGATAGTTATTTGGAATGTTTTTTTGTGTTGCTGATGGACAAGGCTAACTAATATCTGTTATCCAGTGCAGCCGTACTATCAATTATTGAGGGCCTTGTTGGATCCTTTTGTTGAAAGGAACAAGGAGCTTTGTTGTAAAACTGAAATTTATGGAGTGGGAAGAATATTCAGCTGCTGGATATTGTGGATTAGTCCTCCATCTTTGTCTGTAGGCAGTTGGCTGCTAAGTAGATTTTAATAAATACAAATCTGGGTTGTTGTGGCAGTGTTTTTGGGTAAGATGGCGGTAGTCAGTGGAACGTGCCTGCATAGCTCTCTCTCCATCCCCGCATTGTGTGCGGATGCCTATTGAAGGGACTGAGTTGGCCTCTGCTGCGGGTGAGTGCTTGGCACTTTGTTTTTTCTACCCACTTGTACCATTACTAGGCATTAGAGATGAGCGAACCTGGAGCATGCTCGAGACAATACTAACCCGAACTTTCGGCATTTGATTAGTGTTGGCTGCTGAACTTTGATAAAGCCCTAAGGCTATGTGGAAATCATGGATATAGTCATTGGCTGTGTCCATGTTTTCCAGACAACCTTAGAGCTTTATCCAACTTCAGCAGCCCCAGCTAATCAAATACCGAACCATCTCTACTAGGCATATACTCTTACATTTAAAGAAGTCTTTGCGTAGGGAGGGGGAGGTTCAGTAGTGCGTTTTTGCTAATGTCTGCTCTATTTAATGGTATTGCCTTTTGCTGTAATACTGTACAGATAATTTTCTAGCATCTCCTCCTCATCACCACAAACTGAACAGGAAGTCTCAGCTTAGTTTTAGGCCTAGTGGTCAAAAAAGAAACTGCAAGTTTTCAGGATTATTTTATAATATAAATAGTAATATGGAAAAATCACCAAGAATCCTTAGAAAATATGTTTACAATTAACGTGGATTTAATCCCTTAAGGACACAGCGAATTTTGGCCTTAAAGCACAATGCGAATTTCCATTTTTGTGTCCTGTCAGACTGTTAACAGTAAGCACTTGGCTGCTTATAGCAGCTGGTCCTCACCCTCTATGAAGTGAGCTCAGCTCCTTATAGAACCCCTGCAGATAATGGTGTAAATGTATGTAATGCATTGTTAAGGCACAGACTTCAATGGCATACATTAACATTCATTTTTGTTAAAGGGTTAAACAATAGATAACTGATAAAACTTTCCCTTTAAGGTACCATTAGAATGTAGCAATGTAACTCCCAATTGATATGTCATTAGGCGTGTCTCACTACTGAGCCCAGCCACAATCAGGAGCTCTAGCTGTATGATCTTGTGCCTGCAGTATCCAACAATGTAAGGCCATGTTCACTCTGCGTATGTTTTGCAAATTGCAACAACAGCCGTGATTTATGCTAAACATTCAGTGTATTTAAAAGAATGGAGGACAGATAGTATACACTCCGGCCGGGATTCCAACCAGCCGCACAAAAAACTGAAATGTCAATTTTGTGCGGCTGCTATTCATTAATTAATGTCAGTTCACACAATGGAAAGTGCGGCTCCGGCTTCATGGTGAATTGGGATGCAGGCGCACAGGGGTGCACCCGCATCCGAATTCAACAGAAATGAAGATCATCCAGACAGTACTGCAGTACTGGCCGGGATGATCTTTACTAACACCGGCTGTTCTGTGACCTGGCCGGGTCACAGAACGGCCAGTGTTTCACGTAGTGGGAACCCGGCCTAATACTGCAGGTACGAGTATCCAACAATGTAAGTTTATAAGGCTACATTGTCTAAATTGGCGAGCATCCAGGAAATAGATAGCGCAGCCACTGCTCTCTCTCTGGCTCTATTACCTGATTGTGTGCTGCGATCAATAACTTTCAGTATGTCTGACGATGTGCCAAAAGTTATTTTTAATGACAGACACCCTGCAAGTTTCCCTCAATTCTCACATTTTGTTATGATAGAACCCACCCAAAAAATTAGCTGCTCTTTCGTACTTTAACGTACTTCATTGACTGTTAATCAAGCAATACCACATTAAATAACCTAATTTGCCATAAAAGAAGCCAGCTTCTGACTTCTTGTTGTGCATGTGATTGACTAAAAGAGTGCAAACTATACTGGACTCTTCTCAGAAAGTAGAACAAGAAACGACAGACCTTGAGAGTTACACCAAAGGCTTTAAACCTAAGTAACCAACACCCTGCTCTGTACTGAACTATATCTCTTCCTCTTTGAGGAAATTCTCTCTTGGTTAAAATCCTAAGTCATTTGAGATGAGCGTAACTCGAGCATGCTGGAGTCCGATCGTTCAGCATTTTAATACTGGTGACTGAAGAAGTTGAATGCAGCCCTAGGGAGTCCAGGAAAACATGGATATGACCTATGGCTGTATCCATGTTTTCCCAGACTTCCTAGGGCAACAAACTTCTTCAGCCACCAATATTCAACTGCTGAAGGATTGGACTCTAGCTTTTCATTGGGTCAGGCATTGGCTTGCAATGTTGCTGCCTAAAGGTAGCAGAGAGGGACAGATTTCCTCCTTCTGTAGGAGTGCTAATTTGCATAAACATTTTCCCAGGGTGCTTTGCCTGGTTTGTAGGACTTGCCAAGCCTACCTAGTGGCCTTCTCAATAAGACGCTAGGTTCTCAAGGAGATCTAGGTTTAGGCAGAAGCAAAAATGTCTTGCCTTTCAAGGTTTATGTATCACCAGTTATGCAGCAGTGTATCTTACACCTCCGGTATCCGTGCCAAGTTAGTGGATTTTTTTCATCTGCCAGTCCAGGAAAACAAGGTGGTAAACCTTGGTAATGGAAGCCATATTTTGTGGTTATACATAAAGAAGATATCTTAGAATGGCATGTCCCCTAAGGTTTCCTTTTGTCTCCTTCCTCTTGTAGACCTGTAAGCCTTATGTACTACCATAAAAGCCCATACCAACTTTCAATCCTTTGCCAGAAGATTGCAGAATGTTGCCCTGTAGTGACTGGGTTAATGTGATTGGCACGCTTTATTTAAAAGCATGCCCTGCTATACGCTGGCATATCCAGCCTGCTATTGTGCGACACAGTGGTGGCCCACATCAGCAGCCTCACTAGCGAGTGATTTGTGTCTTCTGGAAACTGCTACAGAAGGTTTAATGATAGAGGCCATTTGTAGTGTTAAGTAGTCGGCCTGAGTCAGCAGCCAAGCCCGCTCTATTATATCTTACATCAACCCAGTGGGCATCCTGCATTAACACTAGCACAGGCTCTTCATGCTGTCTATGGCTGGCTTTATTATAATAGCAGATGAAAAATTATTCCATGTCTGCTTCTCATAATCGCCAACATTGAAGTGACGTGCGGAGACCCGTACCTGGAACTCGGAGCGATAACTCCCCCCGAAGCCTGAATTAAATAGCTTAGTGCAAGGTGGCATATTCTGAGCTCTTATTTGTAAGGTACAGAGAAAGACAAGCGAACCCGAGCACCGTCAAATGCTTTGTGACTTGGTAATTTGCTGCGTAATAACCACCGCACCACCTTTTGTGGTTCCCGTTTTAAGCGTCTAACAGTCTGTGTCAACCATCTGTTCTCACTTCACCCAAGATCCTCAATGTTTTCCGCCTGATGTGTCTTAAATTTTCACGGCACCTCTTCAATTAAAACGAAAACCTTTCCGCGCTCGGCCTGTTTATATGCAAAGGAAAAAAATGTTTTATCTACATAAAACTCCCTGGAGGGCGAAGGGGGACTTTAAATATGCGATGAAATTTCACACTGTTTTAATGTGTTCTACCTTTGGGTCTCCATTATGGTTTACTTACTGACTAAATACCAATATGAATTTCTCCATGTATACCACTTGAAGGCAAATGACATCATTTTTTTGATCATCTGTCTGCATATTTCTGTCTAAATTGCGCATGTATTGAAAATGATTGCTCACCAATCCCCCCCCCCCCCTCCTGCTGGATGGGGGAAGCATTCGTCCAGGCCGTATATGCATACTGTAAAGAAATCTAAGGGCCCCGTAGCAAAACTTAGAATTGCTCCTTCCTGCTGCTGGGAGCTCCACCAAATTTCCTATTTGTTCCATTAAAATTAAAGGGATTAGAGATTAGCAAACCTTGAGATACTTATCACCTATTCCGTGCTTAAAGTGTCACTGTCGTTAAATTTTTTTGCAGAAACAATAGTACAGGCGATTTGAAGAAACTCTGTAATTGGGTTTATTACCGAAAAATGTATTTTTATCATGAAAAAACAGTTTGAAGCTCTCCTCCCGTCTTTATTCTCTATGAAGAGGGGAAGGGTGGAGGTAGATGAGGCACCAAAACAGGACAACAAAGAGTAGATCTCTAATGTCAGCTCTGACCTCTGAATATAGGCTTTCAGCAGCTCCCGCTGTGTAATCCTTTGTTCTCTGCTGCCGACTAATCTCCCTCCTCCCCCTCCCCTCTCCATAGCACAGACAGGGGCCCGACTGATGTAAAACAGTCAAGATTTCCTGATAATGAACAGTGGATGACAGAAAGGAGGGGAGGGGGGACCTGGGGAAAGTCTTTTTAAATGCAGATAATGGCATATTTGCCCAATAAACCCAATTGCAAAGTTTCTTAAAATTGCCTGGACTATTGATTTCTGCAAATTTTTACCGATAGTGACACTTTTAGTTGTTATAATTTTGATCCTTTATCCTTTTTAGAGATGAGTGAACCTCATTTGAACCCAAACTCTCTGGATTTGATTACAAGTTGCTGGAAAAGTTGGATGCAGCCCTAAGGCTGTCTAGGAAAACATGGATATAGCCATACAGCTATGGCTGTATTCATGTTTTTCAGAATTCTCTTAGGCTACTTCCAACAACTTCAGCCACTGGTAATTAAATGCAGAGAGTTAGTGGTTTGAATGAGGTTCACTCTAATGATGTCACGATACCAGAATTTTGAGGTCGATACCAATACCGCCTTTTTTTTTTCAATGCTCGATACCAATTCGATACTTAAAAAATTATATTTAAAAAAAAAAAAAAAACACAAGAGTAGAGATCCCCCCCCGACTGTCAGGTCTGTATGAACCATATTTCTTTATAAATAAAGTTTCCATTATTTAAAATAAATGTTCTTAAAAAAATAGCCCTATTCTGATTCTTAACATGGCTATGGGGCAATCTGTAGTTTTATTTAGTACCACGTTTTTATGTGGTACTGAATTTGGTGGTTCCTCCGCTTGCACCATTTACCGTGCGTCATCAGGAAGGTGATAATCTTATAATATGCACAATAACACTTCAGCTATCAGGGGGGATGATGGGAACTGTAGTCATGTGATACACTTCAGCTATCAGGGGGGATGATGGGAACTGTAGTCATGTGATACACACTTCAGCAATCAGGGGGGATGATGGGAACTGTATTCATGTAACACACACTTCGGCTATCAGAGGGGATGATGGGAACTGTATTCATTTAACACACACTTCAGCTATCAGGGCGATGGTGGGGGTTGTAGTCATGTAACACACACTTCAGCTATCAGGGATGATGAGGGTTGTTGTCATGTAACACACTTCAGCTATCAGGGGGATGATGGGAACTGTAGTCATGTAACACACTTCAGCTATCAGGGGGGGATGATGGGGGTTGTAATTGCAGTATTCCAGCTGGATTCGGGCAGCAGAGTAATGTGCAGGCTACCGCCCCCCTCCCACTTCCCTTAACAGTCGCAGCCAGGCCGACCTTTTGCTCACCCCCCACATTGCTGATGCCGGCCCCGGGAATGTCCTGACGGCCAGGCCTCACAGCTACCTCCTGTCAGATCTCCTCCTCGCCTTCCCCACCTCCAGCCTTCTCCTGCGTTCTCCTCTCCCAGACCGTGCAGCTCTCAGCCGCTCTCCTCCCTCTCCTGCCACCGACCCTGTGCTGCCCCTCTGCCCTTGTCAGACACTCACCGGCCCAGCTGTGTCTCATGCTCGGTGCCTGTGGAGGGGGGGAAGGTCCTCATCTTAGCCCATAGGACCCGCAGTGACACACACGTGTCCCGGGGCTGGCGATGTCAGAGGCAGGAGTGGCGGCCTAAAATTTGCCGGCGGCAGCTGCATGGTAGGTGGATGATCTGGGCCCGAGTGAGCGCGCAGGGTGCCGGGTCTGTGTTCGCAGGGGTGGCACAGAGAGAACATGACAGGCGCTCAGGTAGCCGCCTGTCATGTTCTTGGCACTATATGTTAAACTACGCTATTTAGTAGTTTAACATAAAGTATCGATACCAGGAAATCCTGGTATCGAACCGTTTTTTTTGCCCCGAAAATCGATAGTAGTATCGATTTTTCGGTGCATCGTGCATCCCTAGTTCACTCATCTCTAAAAAGGATCAAGGATCAAAATTATAACTTTTAGGCACGGGTGCCAAGTCTCTGATAAGATATGACATCTTTGACCCCCACTGATCACGAGAACAGTGCAGAAGATAGCAGAGCGTTTTTTTTGGCTATCTTAGGTAGTCTTATAGTGAGTGAAGGGAGCATCGTCACACAGGCTTGTCAATACTGCTGCTTGTCTTGGGGACAAGGGGCCCCTGTTCTCATGGACCTCCACTGATCAAATGTATATCACTTATCTTGTAGATAGGTAATAAATTATAATCTTTTTATAAACTCTTTCTATATCCATCATACATTTTATAATTTAGCTGTATGAAGGGCGAGAATGGTATTTCCCCCATACAGAGCTCTTAATACTCTGCTTCCCTTAACATTGCTATAAAAGGTTAAAATGGGACTTGAATGGGATAAGATGGCTGAATAAATGGCTGCTAGGTTTGGGTGCCATATCTAAAGATGGCCATATACCTTAAAGAACTGTCGGCCTTATGGAAAAGAAACAAAGGTTTTGGCTTTTTATATTCTATAGGTTGGCTATGGCCATGCCATATAGAGTTGGCGCACTGACCAAACCTTATAGAATGTGATCTTCAAACAATAAAGAAATAAAGCGGCACATAACATGCTCCCTGTGCTTGTCTATCTGTAAGAAGTTGAAGCTTTCACGCTGATCTCCGTTTTTTCTCCATCTGGCTGTCTTGGCAGCATGGTTCCCTCTTAACCTTCTTAATGTCTTGTCAACTTCCACTGGGTTCTTCGAGACGTTGAGCAGAATTGCTGTGCCCTTGACCAAGAAGAAAAAAAAATCATCTAAGTGCAGGCAAGTGTGTGCCTGCTCCAGGGTTAATGTACCCTCTGCCAAGCTGTGCCCGGCACTGAAAGAACAGCCGGATACTTAGAAAAAGAAGAAGCGCCTCTGTCCAGCAGCTGACACGCGGTTTTCTTTTTTTCCCCCTTTGCCTCTCTTTTAACCTCATATTCCATAAATCATAATTATAGCACATTATCTCCCCTGCTTCTTCTGGTTAGACAGGTGTTAGCTGCTATTTAAGAATTGCATGATAAGGGAAACCAGCTCTTCAATCCATTGTGAAATGTCCACTTCAAAGCGGGGTGGAAGACAGCCGAGACTGCTTATTTTACTGGACTGTCAGGCTTCTGATGACTTGAAAATGTTCTCCAGTAACTTTTTTACATTGCTGAAAATTATACAATACCATAGAAATAAAAAAAAAATAAAAATTCATATGCTTCTTCCTGCGTTCCATAAAATCTTGTATAGGCATTGGACAGGTTCTGTTAAGGACTCCAAATTCCCTGCTTCTATTCTCATAACCATAAAATTAAAAGATAATCTGACTGTCTGTGTCTGAAGCCATCATCAGGGGGAGCTTATTGCTTACGGATTGCTTATTTTCTGATTAAACTTAGAGGTTTTCTGCCATAGTTTGATACTTGCGGATTTAGCCTGCAATGCGGGGGACATGCCAGTAATGTATACTTACCTTTCCCACTCAACTAGAGCTGCCGAATCTCTGGCCATCCATTCGCCACTACTCATAGTGTTTTGGAAGCATCCAGTGATGTCCCGCTCCCTCTGGAAATGACCGGTCAGCATAGACATGATGTTTCTAAGACACATGTTGGCAGCAGAGAATGGGCGGCCTAAGATCTGGCAGGAGTGGGACAGGTAAGTATACATTATGCATGATATGTCCCCAACATCCACAAGTATCAAGTTATTCTGGACAACCCCTTTAAATCTGTCAGCAATTATAAAGGCAGATATTGCCTTTGTCGTAGGGTCAATGAACAATCAAATGCTCACATGTCGACAGATATCTCACTATTGACATGTTAAAGAATATGATCTTGGCCAGCCATTTAATGTAAAAGATTGATGCTATTTTACAGTGCTGCTTGGACTATATAATACAGCCATTAGCCTGTAAATCTGATACAGAAATGCTAAGATGAATGGGAGAAGAGTACACTCATACCTTGGGTTCCAGTCATGCAACCTGCATAACAGAAGATGGTTTTAATAACTCAGCTGTTGCTATTGCAGATGCCTTAGAGACAAGGACTCTTCATGGCATATCGAGGATTAGAAAAACATGGTCACTTTCTTCCAGAAACAGCAGCACTCTTGCTCTCCGCTTGTGTGAAGTGTTGCAGCTGAGTTCTGTTGAATGGGTGATTGGAGCCAAGTTGTAAAATAACGTACAAAATGAGGACAGGTTTTTCAATTCCTGGATAACTACTATATGTGTCTAGAAGTGCTCTTATTGCGATCAAAAACATTTTCTCAGTCCTAAGTGACAATTCTAGAGTCCGTTCAGGAGACAGCTAAAGATGTCACTAAAAGCTAAGAGGAGGGGCCTATACAGCGGCTCTAGGTAGTCACTGTAAAGCAGGCATGTCCAAACTTTTTTCGAAGAGTGCCAAATTTGATGAAGTGAACATGTGCGAGGGCCGACCATTTTACATGCTATATGCTTTATAACACAGGCAGATAATAGCAAGCTGGATACCTGGGGGGCCGTAAAAGTTCGGAACGCGGGCCGCAAATGGCCCTCCGGCCGGACTTTGGACATGCCTGCTGTAAAGGGTCCGCCTCTTGGGCACTTGCCGTCAGTCATGCAGGTGGGATGACTGGAACCCAACCCCATAGTGCTGTCAGTAGTAAGGGATCAACCCTATTTTCAGTATGACCCCCTCCTGATGGCTGTGCAGGTAATCAGACAGGATTTCTTTTAAACTTGATAGGGGAAGGTTTGGATTTGTTGCAGATTACGGTAGAATGCGTTTTGCATATCTCATTCACACACTGAATTTTCTTCCAGTGTAGCTTTCTATTTCCAGCAATATATACATTTTTGGTTTCTGCTGCAGTTTACAAAAAATATAGAATTTTTTTTTAAAATGTATATTTCTGATTTTTTCATTGCCATATGAGAGAGGTTATGTTTGGTGAGGCCGCCCCTTTAACCCTGGCACTTGCTCTGCATTGAGATCATAGCTCCTACTGATGACAGTGGATAACGGAATATGAACTTTTAGACTGTCTGCTGTTCTGTACCCGCACGGTGCACTAAAGCATGAACTGCACATCGGTTGTGTTTGTCTCTTTTCGTCTGTCTTCCATGTACGTTGAATTTCTAGATTTATGTTTGGTTGGGAACAATCCATGTGGCTCTTCCGGGACAGCCATGTTGCTGTAAATGCTTCAGAGGGATGTTTATACCCAACATATTCATTAAAACAAGCTTTGGATCATTTGATCAAACAAGCCTCGTAGTCTGTGCGCTTTTTGTTTATTTGTGAATTTTCTACATTAAGGGCGAGGCTAACGAAAAGGCTTGACAGCTGCTGCAAACACTGAACACCTGTCCCAGCCTTATGCTCTGTGTATAGTGGCCAACCCAATGTTGGGACACTTTATCTGGCTGAAAGATTAGAAAATCCACAGCAATCATTCCGTGTAAACACAGTTCTGAAAATCACTGATTAATTTGTCACCATAAAGCTTACCGAGTCCGGAAATCTACGGCTATGCTGTCTGTACATTTTCCCCTTGGAGGTGAACTATAAGATTTGCACATATAAAATTATCAGCAGATTTTGGCACCTAACCAGAGAAGGAGATTTTCGACAGCTGCCCGCAAAAAAAACAGGCTGCTAATTGGAGGAACTTTGGGGTCAGACCTCGCGATCAATGGTTAAGTCCTCAAAACCCTTAAAGTATGGACACGAAGAGGTAAATGGAAGCTAAGAGGTGAATTCTAGTTCAGATGCAGAATAGTTTTACTCCTCGGTTTTCTTTGTGTCCTTCAGTTTGCTCATCACATGCTTCTTCTGGTGAGAACAGCTACAATTAAGAACTTTAGATTGATCTCTCATGAAAGATCCACCTGGGAGGCTCATGAAAGGAATTGAAGTTTGGGCAGGAGGTTCAGTGGATTAGGCTGTCTCTCTCCCTCCTTATTTTCTGTAGTTTATCTGACGAAGGATTTATCTGGAGTTTAAACTAGGTTATTGAAATGATGTCTTTTATCAAAGTTATGTATTAAAGGGAAAAAGGCTTCTTAGTATGAGCAGCGGCTCACTTTGCTAGCAGGTTTTGCAGCCCGTATGGCAAATTTTCAACAATGGGCATCCTTGTGAATAAGCAATTAAGAGATGCTTAACAAACTCCGGGCATATTTGGTCTATAGATTCATTCAATTATCTCAAAAGTTTGTATAGAATTAGGAAAACATTGCTGCTTTCTTCCAGGGTCTTATAATGCGGTTCAGTTGTATTAAAGTGAGTAGGTCCAAACTGCAATGCAACTTATAGGCTGGGGACAGGTGTGGTCACACTTCCCTCAAAAAATATTTATCACTTACCTGTTGGTAGGGTCCAACCATTGGATTCCCACAATTGGAGCATGGAGATTCCTTACCCCCTCCCCCACCACCCATTTTTTAAATAAGGCAAATATACTCTCTGTTGTCCTATCCAACTCTACAGGAGTGATGAAAATTGCCAAATACAGTTTTTGGCTATCTTCATACATAATTGCTTATGGTCTCCCTCTATGTTGGAAGCACTTGGGTCCATATTTTAGAGACTTGCAATATTTGTTATTCTCAGGCTACATATTGTGCCCATATGCAAACCACGGAAACACCATAACCAGGCTGCCATTCTTTGGTAACTGGTTCTAAGGTGTGTCCGGAACCGTGCAAACAATCCTGCGAATAGTTCACAACTACGGAGCTAAACAAAAAAATGGACGCCTCTAAATTTGGTTCTACAAATGTAAGGAATTGTAAAGTTTCTTTTAAGACTTCTTTAGGAATAGTGTGGTAGTTCCGTAGTTCCAGCTGATTTTTTCCCTACAAATACACCATGGAATCTGTTACAAATACAGGGCGGATCTGCAGTAAAAGTGTATGTGTGAACTGCAGGTTTTGCTGCCGACTCACCTCAGATTTCACTGCTGCCAAAAAGGACAAGTGGCATCCACATAACAATATAGGCGCCCATGAGGATCTAAAGGGGTGACAACCAAAAGGTAGGGGTGGAGACTTTTGCTAATGGAGACCTGATAGGTATTCCACAGATTAATATAAATTTTAAAGAGTACAGGATATATAGACGATGAACTCCACCATCCCAGGTAATGTCATTGCCTGTTTGTCATCATTTTCCCCACTTTTTATTTATGTTTGTTTTTTTATCATGCCTTTAAACAAATATCAGGATTCAATAAAAAATGAGCAATTGGTTTTGTTCATAAAGTAAATGATTCCCTCACTTTCTCTTTTGTGTGTAACATGAAAGGAAGCTGAATAAGCACAAATTGCTTCTTTCCGACGGCCCCGTCTGTAACCCCTGCCTTTTTAAAGGTCAGCCGTGTTGCAGCTAGTTTTTTTTTGTTTTTTTTTAAAGTTCAGCTACACATAAACTACTCCCCGAGTGACATTTCTCAAGTTATGTCAACTCTTAGAAAAACCTTGGGCAACTAGAGCGATAGAATATGATGCAGTTTCTGTTTTAAGGTTGAGTTGTTTTTTTTTGTTTCCTCTAATAACGTCTTAGCATTACACAAACTATTCGGACCGAATTGCAGAGCAAACTTTTACCCTGATCCATTTAACAAATTGCAATGTATTAATGCCTGTAGCGGTCATCTATGGTGGATCTATTGTTAAAGAATAATGGATTAGGTTCTTATGTGATTATGGGTCCAATATAGATGATTTCCCAGAGGAATTACAAAGGGGCAGTACATCGCAGACATGTCAAATTCTTTTTAGTAGTTCACATTAATTTATTACTAACTTGTGACTTTGGGCAAAAATGTAAAATGACTCTCAAAGTTTCTGGAGGTTTTTTTTTTTTTTTTTTAAACGCTGCAGATCTTTTTACTGATCATTTCTTCACCAGTTCTCCATTACAAGGCATTGCTGTAGCTGTTCTCTCTCTAACTAGTGTTGAGCGGCCAGACCGAACTGTTTGGCTTCGGCAACGCTCTCGGAACCCAAGCGCTCAGCGTTTGACTCCCCACGGCTGCAGAAGTTTGTTTTGCAAACATTGGGAGTGCTGAAAAACATGGATACAGCCTATTAAATAAAAGTGCAGCCTGCCTCACCTCTCTTATATAACATTGTGGCCTGTCTGCATCTGGTCCTTGTATCAGTAAATATGGCATGATAGACCTATAACATATCAGCACCTTTTGCACTGGTGTCCGCGGTGACCCATTTGTTATCTGATGTTTCTTTTGCACATATTAAAAGAGAAGTCCATCAGGGGGACAAAAAAATCATTACAGGCAGGGGGTGGGGAATAAAAGATCATATTCACCCGCCCTAGAGCCCGTGCAGCGCTGTGTCCCGCTCCTGAACTCCAGCCGGCTGTCTTCTCTGCTTGCTTCCAGCTGACTGATGCCCCGCTCAGCCAATCAGTGACTGGGACGGGACACCGCAGCAGTCAAAGATTGGCTGAATGGGCTAAATCCCGCTTGTGATGTTTCAGCTGGGTTGTGACCTACCTGGGACCCGAATGAAGATGACACCCAGCAGGATATGGGAGCTCGGTCATGCGGCACAACCCAGGGATCGGGACAGGTAAGCTTTGAGTCCTACCCCCCACGTCGGACAACTTCTTTAATATTGACTGGAGAGTGCTTTCCAGGTGCCCCTGTGGCTTTAGTTTTACCTTATCCAACTTTGCCTGTTTCTTTCAATCACATTTTTGCCCTTATATCTGCAGCCCTCCCTTCCCGCTCGTTCACATTGTCAGGTAAAGCACCTCCAGCATCTTCGGTCGAGCCTTTTATTCCTGTGTTTATCAGCAGTATTTCACAGACGAACAGCAGCATTACCCCATGTAAAAAATTGTTTTGCTGGCAGAGAAAAATGCATTCTGCTCGAAGAATAGGAAGCGTGCCGCGCCATAAAATGTTCATTTCATGATGGGAACAGTAATGCAGCATTTTGAAAGTGACGTTCAATTGTGAAAGGTCAATTTGGAGCAGACCCTGGTTGTCGCTAAGCGGTATTAAAACACAGAATCACAAACTAATCCTTCATTAATATGGGTTGCTGTTACTGGGTTCTTAAGATTGTGAGGTTGGCAGGAAACCTGGCCATCCAAGTGCGTCGGACCCTGGCCACTTCTCTGTGTCAAAAACAGTGGTCGGGATTTTTGGCAACGAGGGGACGTCACTACAGGGACAAGAAGGGGCCAAACTGCAAAAGAAATCAGTTTTGCTAATACAAAGAATTTGCTAAATTGCTTTTTTTATTTTATTTTTTTGCATTTCCTATCTCCTAACTGAAGTCTAGGTGATGGGAATACCCCTTTAAAGTAACAGTGGCAGTCACCCTATGGTTTTATGGTCACTTTTAGGTTCTCTTTAGTTACTATAAAGCCCTAGCCACAAAGATTAAGGTGGATTAAGCTTAAAAGGGTTATCCAGGCTTAGTAAAACATGGCCGTCTTCTTTTTTCCTTCTAGAAGCAGCACCACTCTTGTCCTCACCTTGGGTGTGGTTTTGCAGCTTAATTCCATTCTATTTATTTTTTTAGTCTACGCAAAATATTTCTTTTGCTGTGCTTTTTGCTCATAGACGGCTGTTCTTGAGCCGCCTCATTGGTGCTCTGAGGGGTTAAGTACCAACCCCCGATGTGTTGAACGGCCTCATTGGCATATATCATGAACACCATTTTTCATTAAAAAAAAAGTGTAACTCATTGTATATTAATAGCGATACCTGCGTAATGTCCCCTCTAAGGCTCTATCCGTTAGTTAAAGAGGTTGTCCAGGCAAAACTGACTAAGGTCAGACCCACCACGATCAATTACTTGTTCCCTCTTTAATTCACCAAACTGCTTGTACCTTCAGAAAGCTGCTTTTAATCCAAGATCTGTCCTGGGGTCCGTTCAGCCAGTAATGCAGTTATTGTCCTAAAAAACAACTTTTAGGGTGCCTTCACACATACCGACTCGCAACAAAAAACTCGCTGCGAGTTTCTGTTACGAGGCGAGGTCCTGGAAGGCCCCTATCACTACATACAAGCAGTGGTCTGAAAGACCCCTGCGTGTATGTAATGCAGCCGCCCCCTTAACCCCTTCGGCTCCCACACCGCTGTCTCCATACATAACCTGGCTCTGGCTGCACGGGGTCCCGGTGTCTTGCTCTGCCGCCCAGCCAATCAGTGTGTTGTCCAGCCGCAGCCACTGATTGGCTGGGCGGCAGAGCAGGACCCTGGGACCCCGTGCAGCCAGAGCCAGGTAATGTATGGAGACAGCGGTGCGGGAGCCGAAGGGGTTAAGGGGGCGGCGGCATTACATACACGCAGCGGTCTTCCAGACCACTGCTTGTATGTAGTAATAGGGGCCTTCCAGGACCTCGGCTCGTAGCAGAAACTCGCAGCGAGTTTTTTTGCTGCGAGTCGGTATGTGTGAAGGCACCCTTAAACTTGCAGCCAGTGCTAAACAGGAGTATCTGTGCCCTAACTTTGCACCACCCCTCCGTCCCTCCTCCCCACCCTCTTCATCATTAGGAATGCCACTGAAACATTTTCTCCATGCTGAACATTGCACAGGTGGCCTAACGTTCCAGTCCATGTTCCGGGCTGACACAGGTGGGGAATAGGAGGCAATCTGTCTGGAGCATTCCTCATGAGGAGGAGAGTAGGGAGGAGGGCCGGAAGGGGTGGTGCAAAGTTAGGGCACAGATACCCCCGTTGGACACGGGCTGCAAGTTGAAAAGTTGTTTTTTAGGACAATAACTGCATCACCTGCCGAATGGACCCCAGGACAGATCTTGGATTAAAAGCAGCTATCTGAAGGTACAAGCGGTTTGGGTACAGAGTCACTTTAAGAAGTTAGTTTTGCGCGGACAATCTCTTTTAAGGGAACCAATCGGCATGATTGTACTGATACGGCTCCCAGCTGCATCCTACAGATCTAGCAGCTCCCCTAGCATACTGGCACCATCTCCTGGAGGTAACATTATACAGGGGGGGAAAAAAAGTGTTTAACTGCCGGACGCAAGGCTGGGAAAGGGATGGCACCTAGTCATCTCGGTGTTAGTGGTCTCTTTGCCTTTCAATCATGTCCGCAGAGTTTGCTGACAGGCATGGGGCCTTGACTAGTTACGGGCAGCTCCCCCCCTCCAGATGACTGGTTGCTGCCCCTCTCCCGGCCTTGCACCCCGCAGTAAAACTTTTATCCTCTGTAGATGGTGCTTGTGTGTGTGTGTGTGTGTGTGTGTGTGTGTGAATTCTATCTAGGCACACGAACAGTATAAATGTACAAACATATTATCAGTTGCTGCGGCTATGATGGTAGACTGTGTTGTCATTGTGTGTATTTTCTGTATTTTATTCTATTTTAGGTTTGCCCATCAATTTTTAGCTAGTGTGATTACAGGATTATTATAGAACAGACAGTCTATTTACTGTTCAGATTTTATTTTTACTCTGCAAGTCAATCATTGTAAAACAATATCCAGAAATGGAATGCCAGGAGACACCATCACTTTCTCATCAAGGGGGATCCATGAAATTTTTCCTGCATTGTGATGCTTCAGGTCACCCGTCTTTGAGGCCCTGTACCACAGTCCATTCAAGTGCATGGTCGACAATATTCATGGGGGCAGTTTAGAAGGGGGATGCAGTGTTCAACTCCTACTTTGATCCCTTCTTTTTCAAGAAGTAAGAAGGAAGTCCCAACAATCCTACTTATTTTACAGTGAATTATAGGAATAGGAATATTGCTTCATCTGTTTTCACGTTTTACTGTCTTCATAGAAGTGATTGCATATGCCATTACTTTATAAATGGCTGAGGTCCAACTTCTAGAATCCTCACCAATTCTTTAAATGGAGATGCCACAGTGATCATGTGTACTGCACCACTCCCAATGCTGCAATACCAGACACAGCCCATGGAGAAGAGTGGCAGTGTCTCTTGACCTTCATCTCGGACATCTATTATAAAACATAAATATGACCACAGATGCCAGGAGAACATAAAACTTGAGAGCTTTTGATAGATTTCATTCACCTGTCTTTATGGAGGCTGATATGAAGGAGGACCAGTGCTCAATGCGGTAAATGCAGTAACCTGTCATTCCATAACATTATGTAGACTGGAACATGCAGGTAAATCACCTAATGTAGGTAAAGAGGCAGAGGAGAAAGGCATTTGTAGTCGTGCGAATACCTGTGCATTCAGACAACTAATCTTTAGCTGGCGCTCCCCCTCCCTCCTCTTTCTTCTCGTCGTCTTCCCCCCGGAGCTGAAGGTGCTGGTGTTTTTCGAGCTGAGTTCTGGTGACAAGCCGGTAACCGGGAGGACAAATGTGACTCTTCATTACTACTCAGATTGAATTAAACTTGAGAGTAATTTTCTTCAAGGTCACAATGAAGTGTTTTACTGTTTGCTTTCTGTTTATCTGAGAATGCAAATTGAATTTGGTGATTCAAATTGAAGGAAAGGCTGGAAATATAAAACTCATCAAAGCCGACGTGTAGAGAGATGGCTGGCTCCGCGTGGATGCCGCGCTTCAGCTGCCCGTGCCAGCCTTCTCCTGTGATTACTAATTATTTATGTCTATTGTTTTTCTCATTTGCGGCTTTAAAATCAATATTATTTGTTTTGATGAACACTGAGCTATAAGCGAGCAATTAGACCGTGTAAGATGGATTTCTTCCGAGACACCTGCTTTTCTGACTTTTTTTTTTTTTCCCTTTTTCGTGTCATTGGTATTGCAGTAAGGGCTTTCTTATTGAAGAAAGAATTAAAGGAACACTCCAATTAAAATATGATTCTTTGCCCCAGATCTACTATGGTGGTTGTGCAATTTGAAAAAAAACCCCAAAAAACTATGCATAGTGTGACAAAAAACAAAACAAAACCCAAGTAGTAAAATGTACCTCATCTTAAAAAGGGAATAAGGAAAAAATTAGGCAAGGCGTCTTGTGTCTTAATGTAAATGGAACTGTAGGAATAGGTAAAACTTTGGGCTTTCAGTGTATCACCCCAATAATAGGGGCATAGATGGTATGGTTGTGATGTCCACTCTACGATAGTCAATGTGACAAGCTGACGGCATACTAATGGAATACTCTTTACTGATTATATGGATGAGGGAGTACTATTTTTGTTCCCTTACCCATATAATCATCTGAAAAAGAAGTGTGATTTATTGTGAAAAAACAAGGCCTAGGCTTGGTTCACAACTCCACCACCACTCGCCCCGTTGAAAATTCCATTTATTTTCCAGGATCTGAGCTGACAACTACTGAAAGAGGTAATCTTTTTGTCCACTGAAATTATTATCTATGTTTAAATCACCTTTGATTCCAGAGTACTTGTCCGCTAAAATCCTGCAAAATAAATGGATGCCAGGCAGCTTTTTCTTTTGGGTGCCCATCTGAATTGGTTAACGTCCATTATTGAAAGTTCATGTCTGTGGCTCTGAACAGAAGCCTGGCGTAAATGTGAACCTAGCCTTAAATTGTGCCGCAAAAAGCTCCAAAATTTTGTCACTTAGTAAGGATTTATCAGGACAGGAGTATCTCTAAGCTAGTCTTGCCTCCCTCCTTGCCCCCTGCTGAATTTACTTAGAAGTGCACGCAGTTTGCTTCCTATGGAGATGGGATGAATGAGAGACCACAGAAAGGTGGAAAATAACTTAATTATACCAATATATGTTCATATAGTAGACTGTTGAATATACATTTCATTGTCAAAAAACTCCTTTTAGCAAAGCCATTGCTGACAGCAGAATAACAGTGTTCCCAGCAGTGTTCCCTTGTGTCGATATGTGGTTAACACCATCACCTGATTCTTGTAGACTATGCGCTGCAAGGTCCCATATTGGCATAATTGAAACGGGAAACTGTGTCTGGCCCTATTTTACGGCGTCCTCAGCAAGGTCAACATGACATAGCCGACAGGCTCCCTACAAGCAGTTGTCCTACAAAATCCTCAAGATAGAGGATCACTAACAGATTTCAGGGGGTATGACCACCAAAACCCTCTGCGATTTCAAGAATGGGGACCTGATTCTCCCTTCTCTGCTCAAACATGTATACCGCTGCTCCATTCAGTCATCTCTGTGGGAGCTGCTGGAACTGAGCACAAGTCATGATCTGGTGCCAACTAAACCGAGGTGCAGAATCTGAGAGAGACCCTAGTTCCATGATTTAAAGGGTTGTCCCACAATTTAAAGTTCTTCCAAATACACGTGGAAAAAAATGCTTTATTTCTTGTGTAGGGCTGGAGGGGGCGGGGTATGACACCGATTCACTATACACCAAGAGAATTATTGTGTCATGCTCCGCCCCCTGCACTAGGAATAACACAGGTTTTTTTTCCTGCGGATTAGTACAAGCTATTGTTCACTCTTATCAGCCATTATATCATCAGACTAGTGACAAGACAGCTGCCCTTGTGTAAGCTCTCCTATTACAGCCACTACTTAGAGGTAAATAAGCAATCTGAAGGTGATTTAGCCGTGGTAATAGAGTGTTTGCTATATATTGATACACTTGGCTATCACCGCCACATTTTCTCTAGGGCTGCGTAATGCGACAACCTCCATCGCCAGTAGGTCACAAGTAATCAATAGGACCTCAAACATCTCCATCTATTTCCACCTCGTCCTTCTTTTACCCAGAATTGTAAATGTAATGTCATAGTTAATCATATCTGAAATGTTTTTACTGGAATGGATATGCGTCCCCCACCCCCGAGGCTTGTAAGAAGAAAAAAAAAAAAGTTGCAAAAAGACGGATTATGCACGGCAAGCCTCTTTGTTCGCACAATATCTAATCAATGGCGTAGCCCTATTATTTTGCCTCTGGCTGTTCCCAGTGATGCTTGCTGGAAAATAGTCTTCATTGGAGCCTGATAAATGACAGCTATCACCGAGATTAAGGCCCAGAGCGGCAGTGGAAATTGTTTAATGTTTGAGATTCCAATCTCTGATAGAACTTTTTCTTTTTTTTTTCCCCCTCTGTCTCTTCGGAGAATGCCTCGAAACGCGTTGGATCAGAATCCACATCAGAAATGTAACAACTTGGAATGTCTGCCTAGCACTACATCATTATCAGAGCATTTGTCTATGTGCTGCTCCGGCAGAAGAAGATGCAAATATAGCCGATTATTTGCCATCAGCCTGTATACATGGAGGATGACAAGAAGCACTTAAAGGGGGTCGCCATAAAATGCTAATTATAGCGGGAAATGAATATTTGTTCTGTAGCAATACGTTACATAAACATCTTTCTTCTGATGTTCAGCCTCTCCCCCCTTGGCTTTACATTCTTTTTCATGTCTATCAGAGTTTCCCTATTTTGATTCTTGCCATGTAAATAAAAAAGGAACATGGCGTCCAGTCAGTTTGAGGAGGGATCAGCGGGATGGTGTGGCGAAGGCAACGCGACATTTACTTCTGAGGATGATTTGTTTTGAAACTTAAGAGCTTTGAAAATGCCACAGTGCTCGGGGAGCGAGCCGGCCCCGGCTACGGCGTCCTGCTGCTATTTATATGCTCTGCCCTCTTTATTTCTTACGGCCATTTATAAAGACTTGGAGTTTAGTCATAAAAAAAAAGAAGTGGTGTGCTGCTCATCTGGAACATACCATAGGTATATACAGCCATATGGTTTGTCTGTCATGTTAGATATAGAAGTAGTGTGCTGCTCATCTGTGTCGCACCATAGGTATGTACAGCTATGTGGTGTGCCCGCCATGATGGATAGTTATAGAAGTGGTGTGCTGCTCATCTATAACACACCATAGGTATATACAGCTATATGGTGTGCCCGCCATGATGACGGCTATATACAATATCTAATACTGTGGATATATAGGTAGCGTGCTGCTCATCTGTAACACATCATAGGTATATACCGTACAGCTATACGGTCTGCGCCCCATGATGACAACTATGTATAGAAGTACATGATAGCCTTTCTTTTCTCTCTCTCTCTCTCTCTCTCTCATTCATTTATTCATTTAATACATTTTTGCTTTCACTAACCTTGCCTTAACTCCTATACTCCTCCCTTGCCTTCTTTGTTCCTTCCTGCTTTCTCCAACACATTCTTTATCTCTGTTTTCCTATTAATTGGCATGCTTTTTCTTCCTTCTTTCCTTCCTTCTTCCTTCCTCCCTTCTCCCCTTCCTTCTTTCCTTCCTTCCCTTCTTCCTTCCTTCCTTCCTTCCTTCCTTCCTTCCTTCCTTCCTCCCTCCCTTCCTTCCTTCCTTCCTTCCTTCCTTCCTCCCTCCCTTCCTTCCTTCCTTCCTTCCTCCCTCCCTTCCTTCCTTCCTTCCTTCCTTCCTTCCTCCCTCCCTCCCTCCCTTCCTCCCTCCCTCCCTCCCTCCCTCCCTCCCATTCCTTCCTTTCTTCCTCCCTCCCATTCCTTCCTTCCCTCTTCTTTTTCTTTCTTTCGTTTTCTTTTTTTTTTCTTTTTTCTTTCTTTCTTTTTTTTCTTTTCTCTTTCTTTCTTTCTTTTTTTTCTTTCTTTTTTTCTTTTTTTCTTTTTCTTTCTTTCTTTCTTTCTTTCTTTTTTTCTTTCTTTCTTTTTTTCTTTCTTTCTTTCTTTCTTTCTTTCTTTCTTTCTGTCTTTCTTTCTTTTTTTCTTTCTTTCTTTCTTTCTTTCTTTCTTTCTTTCTTTCTTTCTTTCTTTCTTTTTTTCTTCTTTTCTCTCTTCTTTTCTCTCTTTCTTTCTTTTTTTCTTTTTCTTTCTTTTCCCTCCTTATATCTTTGTAACTTTTCTTCTCTTTTTATTTACTCTCCACCCACCTCCTATATATCTGTATGTTCATCTTTCTCCACATCTGGCTGACGAAATGTAAAAGAAATCAGTCTGTATCTATCGACAGTCTTATTTACAACACATAAAAGTAAGATGACAGCTGCATTACGGTAACTCACCAGAGTAGCTCTGTAAACCATTCACTAAATTAGAACAATACAATATTTCTTATAGAGAGCCTGTCACATTAAACAAACTGTCTGATCTGCCAACAGCATGTTATGAACTAGTGGTGAGCAGATTGATATAGTAGAATGTGTAACCTGCTTGAAATCTGAGTATTCTGGGTTTAGCAGTCCAGAGGACTGTCCTGATGTGTGGCTGATAACCTTTTCTGTATAGAAAGACTGTCAGTCAGACATTAAGTGGGACAACCCACTGGACTTTGAAGCTCAGAATGTGAAATGTGTTCCCCACCCCGACTTTCCTTAACTTGTTGTGCCCAATAACACAATACTGATAGATTAGACTGTACTGGTGGCAAATTCCCTTAAAAAAAAAAAAAAAAGTATGGATGCAAAAATAGTAAATCAGTCTATCTACTTATCTATTTACCTCCTTTCCCTTTAGAGGTCTGTTAGGTCTCTTATGTGGTCATCCGGGGGATCAGGGCGGACATAAAACATTTTTCTTGCTGATGAAGTGCTCATCATAGTCTCTGATCCCTTCGTAAGAAATACATCTGAATCAATGTGTCTCTCACCTCTTATGTGGTCAATTTACAAGTGAATGATGGCGCTCAGATCGTAACGTGATCGCTCCCATCAGTATATTTCTTTTTTTTTTTTTTTTTTTTTAGGAAGAATTTTTTTTATAAACTAACTAAAGCAGAGAAGCGCCGACGGAGCTCATACAATTAGATGATCTGTTTTCATGGCAAGATTTAGAGTCTGAACGGTGAACCTCCCCACCTGAACGTGCCACTGAAAAGACTCGATTTCACAGCTGCTGATTATAACATTGAACTATAAAGAGTTTGGAATTAAACTGTATCTTAGAATTGCTTTTCAATTTATCTACAGTAACACATTGTTAGTTTTGCTTTGTACTTTTTAATCACCGACACCCTGAGGAAGAGTCGCATCGGGCAGTGATGTCACCTAAATATACCATTAGACAGACACGGTGATAATTACAGTTAATGCCGAGGCGTCTCTATTTCTAGGCTTTGTGGTTCCTGCCAGCTCCTCACTGTATGATTTCATAATGCACGGGGGGAAAAAGTTTGTAATTAGACATTTTATAGATATCTGTGCCACTTGGGCTCTTTTGAAGGGGTTATCCTCAAGAATAGTCCAATGATATTTGATCAGTGGGGTCCCAGCAACAAGATATTTGGATTTTTTTTTTTCTTTTTATTTATTTTCAAAAACATTTTTCAAGGTACAAACTCGGTGGACTTTAAATATCGACCTAGAATAAAATACAAGGTATATAGCTGGCTGACCAAACGGTAAATATTTGGACGTTTTAAGGGGCTGCAGCGATTGTGTGAGAACTGAAGTCTGTTCACTGTTTACCAAAATGAGTCCCAAAATGGTTTAAAGGGGTTATCCAGCACTACTAAAGCATGGCCACTCTTCCACAGACAGCACCACGCTTGTCTCCGGGTCAGGTGTGGTTTGCAATAAAGCTCCATTCATTTTAATGGAATTGAGTTACAAAACCTGCACCCAAACTGAAGACTAGTGGGGCTGTCTCTGGAAGAAAGTGGCTAGGGTTTTGTAGCTCTGGATAACCCCTTTAATAAAGGCAGTCAAGGGTACTTCAGTGTTATCGAATTTAAATGAATCTTGCAATACTTAGTATCTTTGAAAATGCCATAGTGCTCGGGGAGCGAGCCGGCTACGGCGTCCTACTGCTATTTATATGCTCTGCCCTCTTTATTTCTTGCGGCCATTTATAAAGACTTGGAGTTAAGTCATAAAAGAAAGAAGTGGTGTGCTGCTCATCTGTCACACACCATAGGTATAAACAGCTATATGGTGTGCCCGCCATGATGATGGCTACATACAATATCTAATACTGTAGATATATAGGTAGCGTGTTTTCATTTTCATTTCATTTTAAATTAATCTTGCAATACTTAGTACCTTGCACCACAACGGTTAAAGGGGTTATGCAGAGCTACAAAAACGTGGCCACTTTTGCACCCCACTTGTCTCCTGATTGGGTGAAGTTTGAAACTCTGTTTCATTGAAGTAAATGGAGCTTAATTGCAAACCAACCCTGAACTGGAGACAAGAGTGGGGCAAAAGTGGCCATGTTTTTGTAGCACTGGATAACCCCTTTAATAGGGACCGGCATACATTGAAGAGACTGTGACACCCGACCCCTCTGTGGCTCTGTGATTATACTGGAAATTAGACCCCAACCAATCTAACAATGATGGCCTTTGCTGAGGATGGGCCATACGTTATATAAGGCTGGATAAGCCCTCTAACATATGCATTCTGAAATCTGTCATACAGCTTATTCTATCTGCACCCTATGGGCCCCATTGGCTGACAATGTGGTTCATCTGGATTTTCACAATAAAATAGCACAGCATGCAGCACTTATACCTGCAGCTCAAGGCTACGTTCACACAACGTAAGTTCGGTAGTAATCACGGCCGTTATACTCTCCGGGCCGGATCCCTAGCAGCGCCAAAAAAAACTGACATGTCTGTTTTCTGCCTCCACTATTCATTGAATAGCGGATGCAGAGAACCAGTCAGAGAACCACACATAATTTTTTGCAAAAACAGTGCCACCGCTGGTTGTGTGTTGTATTACAATTCAGCTCTATTCACTTCAATGGAGTTGAGCTACAAAACAGCACCCAAAATGAGGGCAGGACTAACACTGTTTCAGGAAGAAAGCAGTCATGGGTATCTTTTAAGCCTGAATAACTCTCATAACTTTTACCTGTAAAGCTGAGGAATGGAGTAGTAGTCTACAAGCCACTGAGGTTTGTATATGGCATCAAGTTTTGGCTCTGTAATAGTTTTGCTTGTAAATGAAATGTAATCCATTGCAGTGATGGGTTTTCATGTATAATCCCTGCTCAGGTGTTTCGGGTAGTTACTGTTTCTTGTTGACAATGACTAAAACGCATCTTTCTTGTAGCGCCCGGATGTTAGAGAATGCACGGCAGAAGCTGCAGGATGAGCTGTTGAAGACGCAGAACAACTACCTGGAGGAGAAGAAGAAGAGAGAGCAGCACGACGCGCTGGTGAGACGTCTGCAGAAGAGGGTGCTGCTACTCAGTAAGGTAAAGAGATGTGCTCCAGGAGGAGGGGGCAAAGGCCGAGAGGAATAATCAGGGGTCCTCCTACATGGATAGGTGATAGAAGGTAGATAGATATATTATAGATATTAGAAAGATATTAAATAAATAGATATTAGATGATGGATAGATAGATATTGGATAGATAGATATTGGATAGATAGATATTGGATAGATAGATATTGGATAGATAGATATTGGATAGATAGATATTGGATAGATAGATATTGGATAGATAGATATTGGATAGATAGATATTGGATAGATAGATATTGGATAGATAGATATTGGATAGATAGATATTGGATAGATATTGGATAGATTGATAGATAGATATTGGATAGATAGATATTGGATAGATAGATATTGGATAGATAGATATTGGATAGATAGATATTGGATAGATAGATATTGGATAGATAGATAGATATTGGATAGATAGATAGATATTGGATAGATAGATAGATATTGGATAGATAGATAGATAGATATTGGATAGATAGATAGATAGATATTGGATAGATAGATAGATAGATATTGGATAGATAGATAGATAGATATTGGATAGATAGATAGATAGATAGATATTGGATAGATAGATAGATAGATATTGGATAGATAGATAGATAGATATTGGATAGATAGATAGATAGATATTGGATAGATAGATAGATAGATAGATATTGGATAGATAGATAGATAGATAGATATTGGATAGATAGATAGATAGATAGATAGATATTGGATAGATAGATAGATATTGGATAGATAGATAGATAGATAGATATTGGATAGATAGATAGATATTGGATAGATAGATAGATAGATAGATATTAGATAGATAGATAGATAGATATTGGATAGATAGATAGATAGATAGATAGATAGATATTGGCTAGATAGATAGATAGATATTGGCTAGATAGATAGATAGATATTGGCTAGATAGATAGATAGATAGATATTGGCTAGATAGATAGATAGATAGATATTGGCTAGATAGATAGATAGATAGATATTGGCTAGATAGATAGATAGATAGATATTGGCTAGATAGATAGATAGATAGATATTGGCTAGATAGATAGATAGATATTGGCTAGATAGATAGATAGATATTGGCTAGATAGATAGATAGATATTGGCTAGATAGATATTGGCTAGATAGATATTGGCTAGATAGATATTGGCTAGATAGATATTGGCTAGATAGATATTGGCTAGATAGATATTGGCTAGATAGATATTGGCTAGATAGATATTGGCTAGATAGATATTGGCTAGATAGATATTGGCTAGATAGATATTGGCTAGATAGATATTGGCTGGATAGATATTGGCTGGATAGATATTGGATAGATATTGGATAGATATTGGATAGATATTGGATAGATATTGGATAGATATTGGATAGATATTGGATAGATATTGGATAGATATTGGATAGATATTGGATAGATATTGGATAGATATTGGATAGATATTGGATAGATATTGGATAGATATTGGATAGATATTGGATAGATATTGGATAGATATTGGATAGATATTGGATAGATATTGGATAGATATTGGATAGATATTGGATAGATATTGGATAGATATTGGATAGATATTAGGTAGGTATAAGAAAAATGTAAATGAAGAATGACAAAAGTAATTCTAACAACTATTTGAAGGGCTGATATTTGTGAATATTTGCTGCAGTTATACTGTGTATTGGTAGATGTGTGTTGACTTTTTACACACACACACACACACACACACACACACACACACACACACACACACACACACACACTACTGTAGTAATATAAATTTGTGCTTGCTCTGAGGCTGCCCTGGTATGGTTATGTGACCATTACCCATACCAATACATTCATAGAAATGTGATCACATGACTGGTTGTTTTATTATATTTATGTTGCTGCATTAATGACATCAGGAGGAGGCGTATAGAAAGTACCCAGCCATACTGTCGGTGAATGGAAACCTTTATGTCTATGGTTGAAATCCATCCTCCATAGCTATCTGCCATTGAGTACAATATATTTGTAATAGCTATTATTGTGAGTCCAGAACACAGATGAATTTGCTCGTCTTTCTGTATATAAAGTTTCCCAATCATGTGGATGACGTCATTAAAACCCAGTTGGCATGTATTGTACTGCAGCATGGGATCCATACCACAAATCTCCAGTGTTATATGACTATCGCCACAACGGGGCAGAACCTCTACCATATTCTCACTTACTGCCATTTGCTTATATGTGGTGACCTTTGTATCTGTCGCTTTATTCGCCATCATTGAAGAAAAAAAGTCTTGTCTGCAAATTTCTAAGCAACCTGCCAACCGTAGACCCATTGAATTTAGATATGATGATAGGATGTTATCTCTAATACGCTGTAGTAGTATATGCAACTAATATAATATACATAACTAATCTAATATACATTCTGACCTTTCAGTTCTATCAGCCAAGTTGTAGAGTGATAGAATCGCATTAAGAACATTATAATGATGTGTTGTGTGCTTGTGAACACTGGGTTACATTACACCGCCTATAATGCAACAAGGTGACTCTATTTGTGTTATGTTAATCTATTTATAATCGCGTGAACTGTTGAAATTTATCAATTTCTTATGCCTTCTACCCTTCTTTAGCTTTACTGGATAAGTAGAAACAATGGAAACTGCATTTCAATGTTTCCAAATGTAAAATAATGCACTTGGGGAGGAGGAATCCTCTATCCGAGTATCATATCGGCAGTACTGTGTTGGCAAAGACTTCAGAAGAGAAGGATTTGGGGGTAGTGATTTCTGACACCTCACAATGAGTTACCAGTGCAACCAGGCGGTAGGAAAAGCAAATCATATGCGGGGCTGTAAAGCTAGAAATATAACAAGTAAGAAGAGGGAGATTGTGATCCCGCCGTATAGAGTTCCAGTGTGACCAGATCTGGAATACTGTGTCCAGTTCTGGAGACCTCATCTAAAACAGGTCCGGAGCTGGGCTACAAAAATGGTTGAGGGTGTCAGTCATAAAACATACAAGGAAAGATTGAAGGATCTAAATCTGTGTGGAGGACAGAAGGGAAAGGGGGGACACGATTGAAACCTTTAAATGTGTTAAAGGAGTAAATAAGGTTGAGGAGAGAAGGGTTTTTAATAAAAAAAAAATAAAAAAAAAACTGAACTCGAACGTGAGGACACAGTGAGAGGTACAGTAAGTTGGGGGAAAGATCCAAAGCAGTGTGAGAAAATGTTACTTTACTGAAAGAGTAGTAGATGCTTGGAGCAAACTTCTAGAAGATGTGGCTGTTAAATCTTCAATAACTGAATGTAAACCTGCCTGGGATAAACATCTATCCTAAGATAATAAGAAGGGAAATACTAAAAGAGCAGATGGACCAAGTGGTGAAGTAAACCCTGTATACAGAGATATATGGCAGAATAAAAAAAAAAAATTACACATATATATATAATGTGTGTGTGTTTGTGTGTGTATATATATATATATATATATATATATATATATATATATATATATATATATATATATATATATATACATACACACACACACACACACACACACATATATATATACATATACACACACATATATATACATATACACACACACACACACATATATACATATACACACAGACACACATATATATATACATATACACACACACACATATATATACATATACACACAGACACACATATATATATACATATACACACACACACATATATATACATATACACACACACACATATATATACATATATACACACACACACACACACACACACACATATATATATATATATATACACACACACACACACACATATATATACATATATACACACACACACACACACATATATATACATATACACACACTAAATATATATATACATACACACACACTAAATATATATATACATACACACACACTAAATATATATACATACACACACACTAAATATATATATATACATACACACACACTAAATATATATATATATATATATATATATATATATAATTTTTTTTTTTTTTTTTTTTTTTTTTTAAATGCTGATAAAAACAGCCCAGTTAGGAGTTGTAGCTTCCATAACTCTATAAAATATCAAAATTACAGTCAGAAAATAGAACTAGATTAAATTTATTTTAGTGTCTGACTTTAAGCCTTAAAGGGTTTTTCCTTATGTTTGTAAGATTGACGTGTCAACCGGATCGGGCAACATTTTTAGCTTTACAAGGATCAGACCCCTGCCTTCACTGACATCTCTGCAGACCAGCCACCTTCTCTATGGGCCCTATTACACGGGATCATTATTGTCTGAAAAATCGTTATAATTTTCAAATTTAAACAATATTTCCCCGTGTATGCAGGCAGCTGATAGCACGTGTATGCAGTGTGTCGCTGATAGCATCTTCTAAGCTGACCAAAAAACTGTTATTAACCATTCACTAAATATTTGCTATATTAAGTTAACCAGAGCTCAATCCCTTCAAACAACTGACCAGCAAGGGTGACGGGAGTCAGACCCCTGTTGTTGATAGGCCATCGATTCTGGGGACTTTATGAGCTGTGAGTTCTTGTAAATTCGTTCCAGGCTCGTATGCAGAACAACAAGCGTCTCCTAGATCCTGGACACATGTTGTATCACTGCAGTTTAGGTAAATGGATATATACAGGCAGGCCAGCTATGGAAATTAGTAGTGAAATTGCCTGTTATTGTGCTGCATGGTGTCATCTCGCTCAGGAAAAAAGCCGAGGCAAGAAGAATTGAGATGCAACAGATTTCCATAGCCGCCTGTGGACGGCACCGCCACAATGAGAACCTCACACTATAATAATAATCATCATAGTAATAATGGGGGAGTCTCGTGGAGGTCTGTGCAGCGTGGAGTGGAGGTTAATTGTAGTATCTGAGACGTCTCTTATCTATGGGTGGAGTAGACGGCAGACTGTGGCCAGCTATTCTCCTCATTTCTTAAGCTGTCTGATAATCTTTACATTTATGGATCGGCATGAAGCTTTCCTGGCACGTTCTATAGGGAACCTGTCACTGAGATCTCTCTTTAATAGTCCGATGCTTTAATGGGGACCTACTGGGAGAGAGCTAAGGGCCCTATTCCACCGGACGATTATCGTTCGCATAATCATTAACGATCTCAAACGACCGCTATTGCGAAAGACCTGAAAACGTTCACTCATTTCCATGTAACGATAATCATTACTTATGATCGTATTTGCGATAGTTTTTTCTTCGCTATTGCGTTCGTATCTACTGTGAACGACCGAACGACGTCTTATTCAATGCAAACGATTTGTGAACGAGCAACAATAAAAAAAAAACAGGTCTTATAAAGCGATCAACGATTTCTCGTTCGGTCGTTATCGTTTACTGCATTTCAACCGAACGATTATCGTTTAGATTCGAACGATTTAACGATAATCTAAACGATAATTGTCCGGTGGAATAGGGCCCTAAGACCAGTGAGGGGATCCCATTCTATCCACTGTCATTTACATGTAGCCTTACTGCCCTTCTCTCTCTCCCTTACTTTGACTTTCTCTCGAATTACTCTACTCTTGAATTACTTCCTTCCTCTTCCTCCTCCTGCTCTTCTTGTCTCTTAGGCCTTATTCACACGTTCAGTAATATTTTCTAGTCCTGAAACATCCTGTTAAAAATTACGGATTGGATATCTGTAGTACATCTGTATTGCATCCGTATTTCCGTAAATCTGTTTTTACTACTGACTGCTTTATACAAGTTAATAAAGCTGAGTAGGTTTAAAAAAAAATAGCACCAGTTTGCCCAACCCCTAAAATAAGTCACATGATCGCCTGTCAGCCTGTTGTTGCTTAGAAACAGAACCTTGTGACCTATGAGTCATCCGTGTTTTTTTACGGAAATACGGATGCCAAACATGTTGCAATCTGTAAACAATTGATTTCAATGAGAGGATCCGTAAAAAAAACTGGGTCCGCACTAGGACATGTCCTTTTTTTTCGGCATTGATTTTCATCCGTTTCATCTACTGATAGTGTGAATAGCCCAATAGACATCAATGTGCACTAACTCTGATACGGAAATACGGATCCGTAAATTACGGGACGTGTGAATAAGGCCTAATTGTGTCTTTTGCAGTCAGTCTCTCTCATGGTCTCGATCACACTCTCTTGCTCTGTCTCTCTCCCTTGTTTCTCTCTTTCTATACCACACTTTACTCTGGGTCGCTCTCTTTGCCTCTTTTCTCTCTCTCTCGATGTCTCTTACAGTCTCCCTTTTTCTTTCTTTCTCACAAAATACGAAGTTAACTTAATCTAATAGGGCCCGTGGGCTGTCTGGGTTCACTTATGTCCATCATCTGAATATTCGCCATCTGGTGTGCTCCATGCAAAGTTGCAAATATGCTGAATAGTCGACATTTCCTGCACCGTGTCCCATTTCAGCCTACGGGGCAATGAATGGGACCCAATGAATAGGACGCTAGTGCTATCTGGTTTCCCACCTATTCCGATCATTCCTGATGTGTGAATCCAGCCTTATCAGGAATCGGTGGAACCTGACATGCCAGATTATCAGTTGTGCTGGATTACTAGATTTTTATATAGGACCCTCCTCTAATAATGAAGATCTCTAAAGAAGAAAGCAGAAGATATTAGCTTGTCCTCCATCGCTTCATCTTATAATACAATTTCCCGACCGGTTTCCTCTGTCCTGTTTTCTTTGGTCCTGTGTAATTCCTTATTACATCACTGTTCTGTGCGAAGGAAATGTGCTGAACTATCAGACTTTCTGGATTATCAGGTGCAGAAAGGACATTCACACACCTCTCCTCCGCTCTTCCGCTGCGAGTAGGCGACCGTGCGTCATAACTCCCATTCTAGAATGACAACGTCTTTTATAGGCAGGAGGAATAAACTGGTTATAGGATCCCATCTCAATGATTCTTCACAGTACACGTGACCCCATGGTTTTTAGGGAAGCACGCATTATGAGCGAAACATTTCCACTAAGGCAGACAGCGTGCGAGTGATAGATCACAGATTATGGAGTGTGAAGTGTATTACATTTGTCATTCTCTTTCTTGGATGAGGCTTGTTCTAAAATTGTCACTGCTGAGATATTGTGGCGTGTCACTAGTTATCAGAGATATATGGGATAACGCACCCCCTGTGAATAGGAGGAGGAGGGCAGCGACAGCCGCGGGCGCTTATTCCAGACACACATCACCGGGGTGGCGTCTATTCTTCCTGTATGTTTTACAGTCGCAGTTTCGTTCTGCTGCATTAGTAACTTTATGGGGAGTGCGTGAATATACATCAGTGTATGGACTAACACTCCTCACTCTTTATAAGATGACTTGCGATGTCGTTGGAAGCCGCTCCAGCAGGGATTCAGGCAGCATTGTCTTAGGGCAGTGTACCCCTCCTACAAGGAAACTTGGCTACAGGTAACTTAACGGACATTATTAACCATGAGCCGATGTAGACGTAGCCTAAAGATATTATCCTCAATATGCTTAGAAACTGATTTGAAATTCTGACTTGCAGCAGCATGCTGGGAGCTGTAGTTTTAGAACTGGAAATCTATAGGTTGAAGATCAGTCGCTTAAGACAGTAATACACAACCTGTGGGCCTCCAGCTGTTGCAAAACTACTATTCCCATCATGCATTGATACCGCCAGATAGGAATTGTAGTTTTGCAACAAAAATAGGGCTGCAGGTTTTCCACCCTAAAATGCAGTTTTGTTGACGTCCAATAAAACTTTGTGTATGGGGATGTCCTGATGGCAAGTATCTCAGGTAAGAAGGATCATATATTTTGGATTTCAACATTCCTAATCTTTAGTTCTCACCGAGTAATAAATCTAGGTGCTCCAGACTAAATAGTTTGCTATCGATAGACATTTTGTTAAATGTAGGGGCTAACAAAAAAAACCAGGACGCCCTGACATGACCTTATTGTTGGGCTGTATAACGTGTGATATAATGGGCTGGCTAGGGGGACAAATGAGCGCCGATCTCAAGATCAGTGCTTGTTCACAGTGCTTTTACACAGCACAACTAATTGAGTGGCCAGGCTGCACAAACAATCCCTGTATCGTTTGTGCGGCCATATAAAAACATTGCTATCGGCCGTACATTCTCTGTTTACACAGGGAGATGTGCGGATCGCTGAAACTTTTACACTTCTACGTTTCTACGTGGCCGATTGTCAGCTGAACGAGCATTTCTAGGAACACTCCTTGCTGATAATTGGCCTGTGTAAAAGGACCCATAGCTCCAATATAGCACTCTGTGGTCAGGTGTGATGCTGTTTCTGCACAAAAGCAGCCATGCTTAATATCCCTGGACAGTTCCCTTTTCTGTACCCTGCAATCTCTCTGAATTCCTTCCTTGTCCCTTCGTCATACACAGACTGAACATTAACTTTTTGTACACTGGCCATGTGGGTATGTAATAGATACTAGATAAGTAACCGATCCGGGGCTATCGGCCATCTTTATTGTTGGATGTAGTCGTGTGTCAAGGCTGTATGCTGAGAACATGGCTAAAGAGGAGTCTGAAGGACCCAAAAGCTTGCAAAGTTTTTCTTCTCTTTCTTCGCTTGGGGTTTGGTACAATTGAGGGGAGAGAGGTTTATGTTGCTGATGTATTTAGCTCTCAGAGAATCGACAATAAAAGAAGTTTGATTACAAGTTGCACTGTCTCCTTTAAATCTTGGATTCAGTGGTTCGTTCAGTGGGGTCTTGAGGTGGTGTATAAGGTGAACATTGATTAAAGTCGACTGATTGTTTGAAACGATTGTGTTTCTAAGGTGTCTGTGAGACAATCAATACTAATCATATAAGTGACTTGCTGCGGCCCATAGCAGCTGAGCTCCCTGCGAGGAACCGCTCCGTGATTAAACTGTTTTGTGAATGTCAGACACATCTCGTGGCGTCTCCTCCTCATCCGCGGCCTTCTGCCTTCTAATAAGCCGACACCTTCCCGTTTCCTTATTCGGCGCCTGATCAATATAGGATGCCGCTTTCTAGATCTTTGGGAAATATTGAAGATCTGGGTAAATTATGGAAGCCATAAATATCTGTTTATATACTATCGATTGTGAGGCTGTGTTTCTATAATCTCTCATATAGCCATTGTAAAAATTTTCTTAAAAGCGTCAGAAACTTTGGGAAACTAAACTTTAACTGCAGAATTTTAAAAGAACCATTTAGACCAGCTGTTGCAAAACTAAAATTCCCATCATGCCAGGACAACCAAGAGTTAGGCCCCATGCACACAATGGTGTCAGTTTTTACAATC
Organism: Dendropsophus ebraccatus; assembly: GCF_027789765.1. Lineage (NCBI taxonomy): Eukaryota > Metazoa > Chordata > Amphibia > Anura > Hylidae > Dendropsophus > Dendropsophus ebraccatus. The sequence continues at coordinate 96,161,255 of NC_091462.1, read as the reverse complement.
AGAAAATACTGACTAGGAAGTCTTTCAGGAGGCTTCAGAAAGCCATCAGTATTTCCTTTTGGTAAAAACTAAATACCGAAAAAAAAAACCATACTGCTGCTGCTTGGCTTTAGTGGTATCCTCCTCCAGCTTCTTCCTCTCCCTCTTGTGGCTCAAGGTATAATACTATATTCTAGATGCCCCCATAGACTTGTATGGGGCATCTGTCCCGAAAAATAGGGTCTGCTCTATATTTTACGGGCCTGTTTTCCGGAACGAACACCCTTCATGACGTGTTCATGGGACCTTAAGCCACTTTCTTTCTTTTTTTGTTGACTTCACGTAACTTTCTCTTGCAGCTACATGGAAGCAAAACCTGCAGTTGTTTCTTTTTAAAGCTTTATCTATATATCTATCTATGTTTTTACATTTCTTTTATCTATTGTTTAGACATTACCGAACACAAATCTTCTAATTTATCTTAATCATATCAAGAAAAGAGAATGAAATCGAAAAAATCAAACACCTTTCTTCTTTAAAGAGCGGAAACTGCTTCACCGCGCACTTAAACGAGACTTCCCGAGCGGATTTATTGTTCTTGAATGTGAATACCAGGGTATAGAACAAAAGATTAATACCAGAATCTGTCTTGTTTCCCTTCCCTTTGTATTCAGTATGGAGCCGCCGCGCCTCTCCTCACACTTCTAATATTGGTTTTCTTCCCATGACAGATAAAACCGTAGGTTTACGAAAGCAATTTTTCCAGTAATAAGAAACTTGAATCATTATACATCACAGCTGACCCCGGAGTTAATAGTCTGTGTCAACTTTCAACAAGTTTGAAATTAGAATACCTTCTTGTCATATCTTAATTTAAGGCTTATTTTTTTTTCTTTACGTGAGAAAATTGTAAAGGAAACGTTATAACGTTCTTTTGGTAACACTAAGCCGCCTTCTACCATAAACTTACTATATATTGTGACAGGATATTATAATCCTATTCTGTGATATGTCATGGAGAAAAGGTATTTTCTTGAAAGTTCAGATGCCTCAATATTACTGTAAGTATACAGTAGTTTATAATGTGGGAGAAAAGCTGTTATATCTGTTTCGTTTCTCTTTCTCTGCGCTCTGGTCCCGACCAGTGATTGGCTTGTCAGCTCAGAGAGGCCATCCTGAAGCTGCAGCACACGATGGCGGGATGCATACAGAGCGCAGGAGAAGATCAGGAGCGTGGACAGGTAAAGTGTTAACTGTTCGGGCAATCATCGGTTACGCATCTTTATTAAGTGTAGCGATGTGCGGTCGGTGATCTATGATTTTATGGGCCTAAAGAAACGATCAAACTATCATCGTCTGATAGTTGTCTCTTTTACACGGAGCGATAATCGTCCGTTTTGCGGCAATTATCGCTCTGTGTAATAGGACCCTAAAGGTACTCGTACATTTATCTTAAAAAAGCAGACACTGGTGTGACACTGTAAGGTGTATAGGCACCTCCTCACTCTCCACCAACATCAACTGGGACAGGCGTAATCCATTTTCACTGCCCAGCTTTTTAGTTTTCAGAGGGAGAACCAGAGTAGTCTGGCTGCAACTTACCCCTTCCCGTCATCATATTTTCTATATTCTGATCCCGGAGCACCCTTTTAATCAGCCTTCTGCTGTGCATCACCTATCCCATGGAGCGATTCGCCTTCCGGCAGTTAAGGATTTTTAAACCTGTTAAAAGGCAACAATTGACAAGCAAATGATTGCTCGCTCCTTGGCTGATTCTTGTCTTTTTTTCACGGAGTGGTATCTTCCTAATTCGGCCTGATTCATAAGATAATCGCCCTGGGTTGTAGGACCCTATATTCTCCAGACCCTACACCAAAGAACCCCACCCCATACCTTTAGCATTATTTACTGAGGACCAGACAACTTAAGACACCCCAGGCCCCACTCTCTAGGCTTCCCCTTCCTCCCATTTATTTTTGGTCTCACTCTGTACACTAAATTTTATATTTAACTATCCAGACTATTCTACAATGCAACCAAAGCCCACTGTAGTTATCTACTGGCCAACTTGGACTGTGATTTTCACAGTCCTTCAGATCATACACTCTGGCTGCTTACATAGAACACTGTAAGCACCACTTCCTCCAGACTCCCCTACCTCAAAATAATAGTGACTACCATCTTTACCTTGACACTCCTCCAGGCTCTACTTGCTAAAGCAATAAAACTGTCAGTCCATTCTTAACAGATGCCCCCTTGCACAACTGTCAACCAAAACTCATCTCCTGTCCTCTGTCCCAACATGATGCTAGTAGACAACCAGGTGTTACCACAACCATCTCTGACCCATGTGCAACATTAAAGTAAAACCAATCACACATAAGAGTACAAAAAGAGTGATGAATAGCACAGAATTAGAGAACAGTATGCACACGATCCTTCTCTCTTTCTGATAACTCTTTTATGGTGCAATATTTACCATTGAGGCCTCCCCCACAATTTACAAGTGGATAAAACATTGCTGGTTTCTTACCTAGACCTGGATCCAGCAGTACTGACTTGATTTGACTATTGACTAATTTTTTTCCTGCTGTCTAGTGTTGAGATGGCTCTGTCTCAGTCTACACAGTAAAGTTAAAAAAAATAGTCACCTACTCTGTGGTGTTCAGTTGCCAGGATATAACCTGTAATATTTTCTTCTATATGGATAACGTTTATAATAAAATCCTGATTGAAATATTGTATGTTTCCCCTGATACATTACCTTTTAAATTACAATGGGAATTTCCCTTTCTCGTAAAGAAAAGTACTCTGCGCCGTCTTTGATCCGTAAATTCGATGAGTGTAATATTTCCTTAATTATGTAGTTGTTTAAGAGCTCTTTACAGTCTGCGATGCACAACCTTAAATGTGCATTCAATTGCATTGTCTCTTCGGCTCTCAAAGAGGATAATTAAAATATCGCAGCTATATTAAGCAAATGGAAATTACTCTCTGCAACGGTTCTCCTGCTATCATCCTCCAATACAAATTGCAAGTAGATTTTCTAGTTTTTGAAGTGTCTGAAATGCAAACATTGGAAAGAAAATGATAGCGCACTTTACAATCAAAGTGAATGGGATCTCCACTTGAATTGTTTTTGTTGAGATGCATTGATTTCGTTTCACCGAGTTGGGCACAAGCCGTGATTACATACATATCCTCGGGCTCGGTAAAATAAACAAGACATTTCCAGAATTTTTTTTTTTTTCCTCTTGTAAATTTATTATAACACAAAGGAAATGCTCAACTGATTATTATTATTTTTAGAGCCAGCTCATCACTCAGGACAGAGGAGGAGATAACTGTCTCACGGCTGGAAAATAAGAAATGGGCTGCAGCAACAATGTGCAGCGCTTTTGATAAGCTGGGT